>NW_024100490.1:0-275000 GCF_016545835.1 Crotalus tigris
TTGGTCACCACGATGTAAAAAAGATGTTGAGACTCTAGAAAGAGTACAGAGAAGAGCAACAAAGATGATTAGGGGACTGGAGGCTAAAACATATAAAGAATGGTTGCTGGAATTGGGCATGTCTAGTTTAACGAAGAGAAGGACGAGGGGGGACATGATAGCAGTATTCCAATATCTCAGGGGCTGCCATAAAGAAGAGGGAATTAAACTATTTTCCAAAGCACCTGAAGGCAGGACAAGAAGCAACGGGTGGAAACTAATCAAGGAGAGAAGCAACCTAGAACTATGGAGAAACTTCCTGACAGTGAGAACAATTAATCAGTGGAACAGCCTGCCTCCAAAAGCAGTAAATGCTCCAATACTGGAAGTTTTTAAGAAGAGACTGGACAGCCATTTGTCCGAAATGGTGTAGGGTTTCCTGCCTGAGCAGGGGGTTGGACTAGATGACCTCCAAGGTCCCTTCCAATTTTACTACTATTACTAACTAATACTGATCTCCAGTATCTTGAGGACTGCAACTGTCTGTAAGGTCAACAGAAGGTTGGGAATACTGTGAACAAAATAGGCATACAGCTGCACACAACTGGATATGCATTCCTGTTTAGGCCACAGAGAGAGTCATCCCTTCTTTCAAACAGTCTCTACCTTTAAGAAAATTCTTCTTCTGTCTGGCATGATCCACTACACAGATGTGCTTTGAATACTGACTCAAAAGTGTTTCTTCAAAAGGCAACTGGACTTTTTTTTTTTTTTTTTTTTGAGGAAGAAGACATTTTCATCCAAAAAGCTTCATCAGTTGATGAAAAAGAAACTTCATCAGTTGATGGGGGGGAAAAAAAACCCAGTCCAGTTGTCTTTTGAAAAAGCACCTTTGAGACAGCTGTGACCCGGATGACTGAGAATCGCCATAGATATTTGAACTCTGATCTTAAATACTTCGGAGAACGACAAGACTTCCATGGTATCCTTGAATATTTAGGTTTATTTATTTATTACCGCTTATTCATTTGCCGCTTATCACAGGGCTATTTTAGGCAGCTTGCAGCAATAAAAAGTGAGAAATGGAAAGAAGTGTAAACCTAAAAGTAGTAGTAGCAACAAGTGAATAAACAATGAAAAAGAAAACAACGGTACAGCGATATGAGAATAAACGACGGGCGGAGGGGGAGGTAGGGAGCAAGGGGGAAGGTGGGGCTTGCTATCAATCTAGGAGCCATCTTTAGTATGGTACTCTCCCATTGGGTCCCCAGGTCAACCGGCAGAGTCAGGTCTTCAGGATATTACAGAAGGATAGGAAAGTGGAGCAGATTCCATCTTGGAAAGTAGGAAGTTCCAAAGGGTGGAACTTGGGTTCTTGGGTATATCTCTAGTTTAATGAAAAAAAAGAACTAGGGATGGTATGATTGTTGCTGTTGTTAATTGCGAAGTCGTGTCCGACCCACCGCAACCCCATGGACAACATTCCTCCAGGCCTTCCTGTCCTCTACTATCTTCTGGAGTCCATTTAAGCTCACGCCTGCTGCTTCAGTGACTCCATCCAGCCACCTCATTCTCTGTCGTCCCCTTCTTCTATTGCCCTTAATCTTTCCCAGCATTGGGCACTTCTCCAGTCAGTCCTTCCTTCTCATTAGGTGGTCAAAGTACTTGAGTTTCAACTTCAGGATCTGGCCTTCTAAAGAGCAGTCGGGGTTGATCTCCTCTAGGACTGACCGGTTTGATCACCTTGCAGTCCAGGGGACTCGCAGGAGTCTTCTCCAGCACTATAGTTCAAAGGCCTCCATTCTTTGTCGCTCAGCCTTTCTTATGGTCGATGGCATGATAGCAGTCTTCCAATATTTGAGGGGCTGCCACAAAGAAGAGGGGGGTCAACCTATTCTCCAAAGTACCAGAAGGCAAAACAAGAAGCAACGGATGGAAACTCATGAAGGAGAGACCCAACCTAGAACTAAGGAGAAACAACTGTTTTACCTAGCAGCAGTAAGTGGTCGTAGGTCAAGGATTAATAATTATGGTCGTAAGACAAGGACTTGAATGATTGTTTAGCCCAGATAATATAGATAACAAAGGATACTCCACTAGTAAGGTGATGATGTATTAGGGCGAGAAATAGAAAATGTTTATGAAATAAAATTAGAATATATCTGAGTAAGTAATATGTGCATTTGAGACATTATAATTTTTATGTACTGAGACAAAGGAAATATGGGCTACCTGAAACTTAAATACTTTGGATATTAAAGGTTAAATTGGAGTACTGTAATTAAAAACTAAAAATTAGGTAAAACTCAAAAACAGGATAAGGAGATGTATAAGCAAAAAATGTATTGATAATGAAATCTTAATTGAGTTTGATACAATTAGAAACTTACTAGCTTAAATAGGATATAGCAAATGTTAAGGGAAACAGAGAAGAAATATTTAATGATGTAACCTGAGATATGTACTAAAGATTCTGTTATTGAACTTTTGACTAACCCAGTCACCACATTACTTTCCAAATATTCAAATATAAAACTGAAAAACCAATAAAACTTATATATATATATATATATATATATATATATATATATATATATATATATATATATATAGGATTAATAATCTTCTCTCAGCCTTCCCACTGAAGGCTGAGAGAAGATTATTAGTCCTTTATATATATATATAAGTTTTATTGGTTTTTCAATTTTATATTTGAATATTTGGTCTCTGACCTTTGGCTATTCTAGCAGGTTTTAAGGCGAATGCTGGCTTAATGGTTGTGGATCTCCAACTTGATAACCTAGGTCAGGGGTGTCAAATTGCCGGCCTGCGGGCTGCTTGCATCATGCGGCAATTGTGCCCACCCCAACTCTGGCAATGCGAAAAAAGCCGTGATACGTCACGACATGCCACATGACATGGCGAGTTTGACAACTGTGACCCAGGTGAAGTAAGCAGGAATGGTAGAAGCTCATCCAAGTGAGATCCAAGTTAGAAGTAAGGAGAAATTTCCTGATAGTTAGAACAACTAACAACCCAGGGGTTGCCAGAAAGAAGAGGGGGATCAAGCTATTCTCCAAAGAACCTGAGGCAGGACAAGAAGCAACGGATGGAAACTGACCAAGGAGAGAAGCAACCTAGAACTAAGGAGAAAATTCCTGACAGTTAGAACAATTAACCAGTGGAACAACCTTCCTCCAGAAGTGATGAATGCTCCAACACTGGAAGTTTTTAAGAAGAGACTGGACAGCCATTTGTCTGAAATGGTATAGGGTTTCCTGCCTGAGCAGGAGATTGGACTAGATGACCTCCAAGATCCCTTCCAACTTTATTATTATTATTATTATTAATCAATGGAACAGCTTTCCTCCAGAGCTTGTGGGTGCTCCATCGCTGGAAGTTTTTAAGAGACTGGATAGCCACTTGTCTGAAATAGTACAGGGTCTCCTGCTTGAGCAGGGGGCTGGACTAGAAGACCTCCAAGGTCCCTTCCAACTCTGTTATTCGGTTATTCTATTCTGACTGCCTCTAATCTCCCAGCTCTCCAGCAAAATGGTTAACATGCTAAATAAATGCTCCTTCTTTTCTTCCAGTTTCTTTACAGCTGGAAAAAGGAAAAACACAGATTTGGGCAGCGAAACACATATGTTGCTGTTCTCCTCGCCCCATGCTGATTATGTTACATTTCTTTCAGTGCTCACATGTTTTCCTTTTTTATTCCAATGTTTTTCGAGGGCTAGAACGTCCGATGTATTTGCTAGTTTCCATCAGTCTGGTGTGAAATCTCCCAGTTGCCTTGGCTGCTCACGGAGCATGACCCTCGCAAAATATCTCTTGAGTTTGTGAAATAATAATTTGATGGGATTTACATGTTTAATGTGGGGGAGGAAAGTAGGATAGGCATACAGGAAAAGGGGGGAGGAGGTTCTGTCAATAAAATGACCAGAAACTAAAATGTCCAATATAACTAGTTCCTGTTTTTACTGCAACAGAACCAAGCTTGTAACATGTTTTCCTTCTGTTTTCTCAACCAATGTCAACTCATCTAGGTGGTCCACAACTAAAGTAGGAAGCCAGGAAAGATTGGACAGAAATTGCTTTACACCAGTACATGGAACTTTATACACCACGGGGAAGAAAGGAAACGTGCCAATCACTGTTTCTGAATCAAAAGGGCCCATGTTTACTGATCTGCAGAGACGTGAAAATATAGCTCCATCACATGGAGCTATAATATATACTATATTGGTTTGATTAAGAAGGATGCCAAAGTTGCCAACATAATAATAATAATAATAATAATAATAACAACAACAACAACAACAACAACACCCCAAACTTAACAATTGTTAATAAGAAAGACAAAAAAGTCTGGATAGTGGACGTGGCAGTGCCTGGAGACAGCAGAATAGACGAGAAAGAACTGGAGAAGATAATAAAATACAAAGACCTACAAATAGAAATAGAAAGACTGTGGCAAAAGCAAGCAAGGGTAGTACCAATAGTAAAAGGCTCCTTGGGTGCAATCCCAAAACAACTGGAGCACCACTTGAACACTATTGGCATTGACAAATTCGCTATTAGTCAATTGCAAAAGGCGGCCTTACTAGGAACTGCTTCCATCCTGTGACGATATCTGTAATACCATCAAACATCCACCCCAGGTCCTGGGTAAGACTTGATAGATAGACAAAATGCCAAATCCAGTCTGAACATCTGGCTGACTGTACGATGATCAATAATAATAATAATAATAATAATAATAATAATAATAATAATAATAATAGTAATAATTTGTGAGTGCAGCAAAATTGTGCAAACTGATTTCAAATCTAGACATGACCGAGTTGCTAAATTAATCCACTGGGCATTGTGTAAAAAATACGACTTGCCTGTGTCCGAAAAGTCATGGGAACATAAGGTGGAAAAAGTTGTTGAGAATGAGAGGGTGAAGATCTTGTGGGAGTTTCGAATACAGACAGATCGCCATTTGGAGCACAATATGCCGGATATCACAGTTGTAGAGAACCGAAGCGTATAGCTGATTGGTATTGCTGTACCAGGAGAGGCCAGAGGTGAAGAAAAAGAACTGGAAAAATTTACGAAATATTGTGACTTGGCCATCGAAACTGCGCGATTATGGATGAAACGTGTAACAGTGGTACCCATTGTCATCGGGCCACTAGGAACTATGTCCAAAAACTTTGCAAAATACATTAAGAAACTGCAGCTTCCTGCAATAACTCCAGCAATGTTACAAAAAAACTGGGCTACTCGGAACATCTTACATTTTAAGGAGATACCTGGTTGACACCTAGGATGCTGGTAGCAACCCGTGTCAAATTGCGCCAGCCAATTTGAATGTTCAGTTGACTGAGGTTCATGTTTAATGAATTAATAATAATAAAAAAGTTGGAAGGGACCTTGGAGGTCATCTAGTCCAACCTCCTGCTCAGGAAGGAAACTCTATACCCTTTCAAACAAATGGCTGTCCAGTCTCTTCTTAAAAACCTCCAGTGTTGGAGCATTCACAGCTTCTGGAGACAGGTTGTTCCACTGGTTAATTGTTCTAACTGTCAGGAAGTTTCTCCTTAGTTCTAGGTTGCTTCTCTCCTTGATTAGTTTCCATCTATTGCTTCCTGTCTTGCCTTCAGGCGCTTTGGAGAATAGCTTGACTCCCTCTTCTTTGGGGCAGCCCCTGAGATATTGGACTACTATTCACAGAGGTGGGTGAAATGCATCCCTCTTGCCAATGAGGGAGAATATTTGTAGATCAGGGTTGAAATGAGGGGATCTTGGTGCTCTCTGAACTTGCTTGTTTTCTTACAGATGTTTCATTAACTATTCATTACCTTAACTAGGTAACACAGAAGCCTGGCACTCTGACAAATCAGCCATCGATTGACACATAGACATTAACAACATCTATAGACTATGCAAAAGAGACAATCAACCAGCCCCAAAGAAAAAAAAAGACTCCAACATCTTTCCACCAGTAATCAGCACTCAGATCAGCATAGATTAACTCCAACATCAATTTCAGACCAACAATCAAGTAAGCAATGCCCCAATTGTCAACGCTGCTAATATTGGATATTATTGCTTTGACAAGATACGCAGAACTGTCTGGTATTTTTAGAGTTAATTCAGATGATGGTGGGGGGGAGAAAGATAAGGACTGCCCACGGGAAGGGAACAGAAGTGAATCTTTGCCTTCCAGGTTGATTGGAAAATGTGAATGATGACTGCAAAAAGGGGAGGGGAATAGGCTGGAATGTTATGTGCAAAGGAAGAGAAATTCAGATCTTGACATCCATCCATGTAGTGCCGACACTCTGTTACACTGCAATAAAGGCTTTCTAGGATAAACAATGCCTGAAAGTTCTTTGAAGTGTTTCATTGGTCGGAACCTTGACACCAATCAAGGAATTGCCAAAGAGCCATTTCTAAACCAGCCCAACCAAAGAATTGCTAAGACTGATCCCCCCCCACGCACAGACAGGCAAGACACTAGAACAGTGATGGTGAACCTTTTAGAGACCGAGTGCCCCAAAACTGGCCCCGTCCCTGCCCCGCCCCACCCCGCCTGCCCGCAGGGCCACTCAACGCCTCCAGCGCCCACCACAGATTGCCCAGGCAGCCCAGCAGCGCTATGGTGGCCACACACTCTGCCCGCATCCTGCAGCATCAACTGCATGATGGGATGTGAGGGCAGAGTCTTGTCTATGCTGCCTGGCTGCCATGTCCTTGGCTGTGCTGCTCCACATGGGCCACACTCGGGGGTGACTCTCCTCCAGGGGGGCTGCTGGTGAGGGCAGGGTTGCGAGGGGAGGCAAGGCTGGGGCAACAGCATGTGTGCCCACAGAGAGGGCTCTGAGTGCCGCCTTGGGCACCCGTGCCATAGGTTCGCCACCACTGCACTAGAATATAACCTGACAGCAAATAGCACCTCCTTACTAGCACTGATGATGTTACTTAGGTAGGGTAATGAAACATCTGCAAGAAAACAAGCCAGCTCAGAGAGCACCAAGGACCCCGCTTCCTTCTTGCTTTGCCCATTTTTGAATTTTTCCAGCATCAACAGTGTCCCGTGTTATTTCTCCACTGCTCTACAATTTAGGTTTTTAAAGCCAGCATGAAAATGCAAATGTTTATGAGCGTCTCATCTAAGAAAACAAATGTTCTTTATCAACATTTTCCCTAAGACTTGCCCTTAAGACAGTGATGTACTTTTTAGTACATTTCTGAGGTCTCTTGTCCCTAATTTACCCCTTTTAATGACTTTTTTTTTTTTACCAAAACAGAACTGAAAGAAGTTAAATCTGAAGGTTAATGCTATTTAAGCTTATGTCTTGGTTTTTCCAGCTTGTTCTGGAAAAAAGTTCTTAAGGGACTATGTTCATGGTTGAAACTGCATCCAGGTTACATTTAACTGATGGGGCCAAATTCAGACCTGCCTGGCTTAGAATATGACTTTGGCCACCTCTTAAAATTTAAAATTTTTAAACTCTTAAACTTCTGCCAAGAACTATATTTAGACTCCAAGAATAAAACATGATTCTGGAAATAAAGAAAAGCTCTTTTTTAAAAAAAGCAGGGTGCAATTTATCACACCATTTTGTTTCTAGATCAGTGGTTCTCAACCTTTTTAATGCCGCGACCCCCCCAACCGGTCATAAGTCGAGGACTACTCAACCGGTTGTAAGTTGAGGACTACTCAACTGGTGCAGCATCATTTGCAGAATGGGACTTTTGGCGGGATCAGCAGGGCAGAGACAGCCTGGACAATTCCTATTGGCTTTTGAAAGCCAATAGAATTAGACTCTATTCAAGAGAGTCTATTCTATTGGCTTTTGAAAGCCAATAGATTCTATTGGCTTTCGAACGCCAATAGAATAAGAGGGAGTAGCACAGCTAAGGAAAAGGGGAAAAAATGGCGGACTGCGTTGTTTGGCGACTCCCGTGAAATGGTCGTTCAACCCCAAATGGGGTCCCGACCTACAGGTTGAGAACCACTGAACTAGATCCATTTCAGAGAGATGCCTTTCACTTCCAAAGCTTAATTAGCTTAATGAATCAGGATTCCTAATAGATTATCTCTTTCCATATTATTCTTCTCAGACCCCAAATCAATCATAGGAAGTTCTCTTCTGGCTTCCCCTGTCGAATGAATCAAAATGAGAAGCTGGTCTGTTCATTAATCACTCTCTATTTTTTAGAACATTGTCTTTGAGAAAATATTACCATGGGCACTTTACAATCAGGCGAAATGCTCCCTTATATTTTAAGAACGTTACTAATTCTTTTAAATGATCTCCCTTTTAGTTTACTTCTGGTTTTACTCTGGTTTATGAGCTGGATGTAAAATAAGACAGCTTTGGAACCCACCATATTCCACAATATCGGAGCTAACATTGAGAAGACCTTTGCCCTTATCCAAAATCCATGAATCTTGCAAGGAGAAGGAGCTCATAGCAGACATCTTCAGACATCCAAACTGGTTATGTCGAATTAATCGTGACAAGGCATTGCCTGATGTAAACCAATATTGTGAGGTAAATATGGAGGAGAGCAACAAAGGTGATTAGGGGACTGGAGGCTAAAACATATGAAGAACGGCAGCAGGAACTGGGTATGTCCTCTAGCTTAATGAAAAGAAGGACTAGAGGTGATATGATAATAGTCTTCCAGTATTTGAGGGGCTGCCACAAAGAAGAGAGGGTCAACATATTTTCCAAAGTACCAAAAAGCACGACAAGAAACAATGGATGGAAACTAATCAAGGAGAGAAGCAACCTAGAACTAAGGAGAAATTTCCTAACAGTGAGAGCAAATAACCAGTGGAACGACCTGCCTTAAAAAGTCACTGGAGATTGAACAGCCACTTTTCTGGAATGGTATAGGGCAGTGATGGCGAACCTTTTAGAGACTGAGTGCCCCAAAACCACCCGCCTCCAGCCTGCCCCTGCTCTGCCCCACCCCGCCTTCAACCCGCCCCCACTCTGTCCTCACCCTGCCCACCCACAGGGCCACCTCCAAAGCCCATCGCAGATCACCAGACGGCCCAGGAGCGCCATGGTGGCCACGCCCTCTGCCCGTACCCCGCAGCATCAACTACGAACGATGGGGCGTGAGGGAAGAGTCTTGTCTCCACTGCCTGGCTGCCATGACGTTGGCTATGCTGTTTCACGAAGCCGTGCTTGGGGGCGACTCTCCTCAAGGGGGGCTGCTGGTGAGGAGGGGGCCATGGGGGAGGCGGGGCTGGGGCAATGGTGCGCATGCCCACAGAGAGGGCTCTGAGTGGTTGCCACTGGCACGCGTGCCATAGGTTCACCACCACTGGTATAGGCTCTCCTGCTTGAGCAGGGGGATGGACTAGAAAACCTCCAAGGTCCCTTTCAACTCTGTTATTCTGTTCTGCTTTATTCCTTTGACTGCAAAGATATTCAAGTACCTTTTACTCCAGTTTGGGTTTGCTTGGTGACCTACAAGCACAGCAAACTGTTCAGGTTGGGTAGGGAAGAAGCTTCCCATCAAGACACATGTCCCTGTGATTTAGTAAGCTGGCAGATGCGGTATTCTTTTTCTTGCAAGACAAAACCAGGACTGTCCCAACTTTCATCTCTCATCTCCAAGAAAACACCATTTACTGTTATTGTTGTTAGTTGGGAAGTCATGTCCGACCCATCGCGACCCCATGGACAATGTTCCTCCAGGCCTTCCTGTCCTCTACCATCTTCTGGAGTCCATTTAAGCTCATGCCTACTCTTCAGTGACTTCATCCAGCCACCTCATTCTCTGTCGTCCCTTTCTTCTATTGCCCTCAATCTTTCTCAGCATCAGGCTCTTCTCCAGTGAGTCCTTCCTTCTCATTAGGTGGCCAAAGTACTTGAGTTTCAACTTCAGGATCTGGCCTTCTAAAGAGCAGTCAGGGTTGATCTCCTCTAAGACTGACCGGTTTGATCGCCTTGCAGTCCAGGGGACTCACAGGAGTCTTCTCCAGCACCATAGTTCAAAGACCTCAATTCTTTGGCGCTCAGCCTTTCTTATGGTCCAACTTTCACAGCCATACATTGCAACTGGGAAAACCATGGCCTGGACTATATGCACTTTTGTTGGCAGGGTGATGTCTCTGCTTTTTAGTATGCTGTCTAGATTTGCCATAGCTTTCCTCCCCAGGAGCAAGCGTCCATTTACTGTAGCTGAAGTCAATTGTATTTTTAAACACTGGAAATTACCTTTCAGAAATAATGCACAGGATTTCCCTGCCCTTACTGGAAATAGACTAAAATGATATGTTTCTACAGTATCGTACAAAGGGTTCTAGAAACTTCTCCAGAAATTACTACGTTGATTTCTAAAGTATCTTGTACTCATTGTGCTCCTTCCCACAAGGTAGATTTGATTCAGGAAAAGAGTTGGATGGGAGAAGAAAACACTCAAACTGCTGACATGTGTTTGGCAAAATGCTGATGGGCTGCTTATGTTAGGAGCAGCTGTTGTTTTCAGAACTGACAAATGTTTAAATGACTGAGGAACTGGAAAATTGCTTAACATTAAATGGAGACCATTATGGTGGGGAGAAGAAGGAAGATTCTCAGCAGAATCCAAGAAGTAAAGATTGGAGGAGAGGGAAGACTTGTGGAAATGTACAAATTCATCCCTAATATTGCACCCTTGCTATTAAATGGCAATGGGATTTTGATCTTTTCAATTCCCTAAATGGGTGCTATTAAAAACAACAACAAGACCACGGAATACATTAACATATACGACTAAGATAGGTTTTCAGAACCAAAACAACGCAAATCACAAAGAGACTAATTTTCAAGATCGAATCTGGATCGGTCACTGGATCAGAGGATCAGAGACTCTTCCAATCGCCGGCCATCAACAGACCAATCAACCAATAGGAAGGCACCACATAAATACGACTGACAAGAACAGCCCAAAGCACATGTTCCAGTAGAGCAGGGGTCTTCAAACTTGGCCCTTTGATGACTTGTGGACTTCAACTCCCAGAATTCCTCAGCCAGGCTGAGGAATTCTGGGAGTTGAAGTCCACAAGTCATCAAAGGGCCAAGTTTGAAGACCCCTGCAATAGAGAGAAATTCCCTGAGGATGGGAGTCTGAAAGCTCGGAAGAGTAAACCTCTGGTCCTGGTGACTGACTTAGATTCGATTTTGCAACATTATCCTGGGACACGTAAACAAGCGGTCCTCGATTTACAACAGTTTGCTTAGTGACTATTTGAAGTTACAACAGCACTGAGAAAAGTGACTTATGACCGTTTTTCACACTTATGACCGTTGCGGCATCCCCATGGTCATGTGATTTACATCTGGACGCTTGACAAGTGACTCACATTTATGACAGTTGCAGTGTCCCGGGGTCACGTGAACATTTTTTGCAACCTTCTGACAAGCCAAGTCCATGAGGAAACCAGATTCACTTAACAACCGTGTTACTAATTTAACAACGGCGGTGATTCACTTAACAAACATGGCAAGAAAAGTCATAAAAATGGGACAAAACTCACTGAACAAACTTCTCACTTTGCAAGGTAAATTTTGGGCTCAATTGTGGTCGTAAGTTGAGGACTACCTGTGAGACTTGTTTTCATTTTCCCTGCTACACAGCAGCATCCCTAGCCCAGGGGTAGGCAACCTCGGCTCTTTTATGACTCGTGAACTTCAACTCCCAGAATTCCTGAGTCAGCTATGCTGAGGGGAAAGGGAGAGGTTTCCAACCTGACCCATGCTGACTCAGGAATTCTGGGATTTGAAGTCCATGAGTCATAAAAGAACCGAGGTTACCTATCCCTGCCCTAGCCTTAACCTGCTTGTTGGTGTGGCAGTGAAGTTCCCCCAACTGGTAACTTTGGGGGACTTCAACCTTCGCCATGACAACCATGGATCTGACCTGAGTTATCAGGGGTCCAACACACATGAGAGGCCACATCTTACGTCTAGTTTTAGTCTTGGGACAGGGACAACATGATATGGGGCTCTGAACTTATCCCTAGTACTGGAAGCTTCCTCTCTGATTCCTGTGAAGTTTTCTGGCATGACCAATGAAGTATGTGAACTCAGCCCCCACCCCAGAGAAAGAAATAGTTTTGGAAATATTTAAAAGACAGAATATATTTCCCTAAAGGATTTTAAAAGCAGAAACCAAACTTGTCCCCAAGTCTCTCTGTCCCAAACAGGAACCAAGTCTGCAGAAATGCAGATGTGATAATCTTGTCAGAAAGACTGGAATCAGGAAACTGGGATTAGGAAGAAAGATCCCCAGAATCAACATACCAAAATTTTAAGTCATCAGCCACAGCCACAGCCACAGGGAAGCAGGATATGATCTTTGGGACATAATAGGATTAACCCACCACCATCAGAATACCAGAAAGGCACACGTAGACTCAGGTCAAAGTTCATGCCACAGGAACAACTCCAAACAAAAGGCTCCAGAGGGTATAAAAACCCACTCCCTACATGTGCTCACCCCTTTTTCTTCCAGAGCCATCTTTCTGTCTGGCTCTCCTCTTCAATAAACTGCAACTTTCTTTCTAAAGCAGTTGCCATGTTGTTTATTCCCGGCTTGGACTGAACCATGATGAAGACTTTTCCTTCAACAGAAGTGAGGAAAGATCTGTTAGATTGCTCTGCCCCAGACACTTGATAAATAGATTTTCAAAAGCTTCTCGGTGAGCTTCCTGTGGATCTAACAGGAAGTTTGGCCTCTCCCATATTATGCCTCCTGCATAATCAGTAAGATAAATCCCAGTTGTCTTGCCTCCCACTGCTATCAAAAAAACTTGGAGGCAATGCCTCAGTTTGAACCATAAGAAGGGAACGAAGAAGAGAGAGCACCAAAATCTATGCAACTTCAAAATAAAGACCACACTCGGAATATTGCATCCAGTTTTGATCGCCATGATGTAAATATAAAAGATGTTGAGAAAGAGTGCAGACAAGGGCAACAAAGATGATTTAAAGGACTGGAGGCTAAAACATATGAAGAACGATTGCAGGAATTGGGTATGTCTAGTCTAGTGAAAAGAAGGACTAGGGGTGATATGATAGCCGTCTTCCAATATGTGAGGGACTGCCACAAGGAAGAGGGGATCAACCTATTCTCCAAAACAGGATAAGAAGAAACGGATGGAAACTAATCAAGGAGAGAAACAACCTAGAAATAAGAAGAAATTTCCTGAAGTGAGAACAATTAATCAGTGGAACAACTTGCCTCCAGAAGTTGTGGGTGCTCCAGCACTGGAGGTTTTAAAGAAGAGACTGGACAGCCGTTTGTCCGAAATGGTATAGGGTTTCCTGCCTGAGCAGGGGGTTGGACTAGATGACCTCCAAGGTCCCTTTCAGCTCTGTTATTCTGTTCTGTTTTTTCTACAAACGCCAGCACTGTCCAAAGCATATTTTGTTGACTCAGTGTGTTTTTAGATTACAATTCAGCTCACAGGAATATGTTAGCAGGCTGGAAGGGAATAAGCACACAAACCCGACCTTTCTCGTTCTGTAGCACATATTTGTTTACAAATGAACAGCCCAGGAAAGTCTGTCTTTACAGGCTATATTTTAGCAAGCCCAAACCTTTCTCCTAATTCAGTGCTTTTTGATCAGAGACCCAGCAAGAGTTTCCGTCTCATGTGAACAGCAAGCTTCCTTTGGGTGCCAGAAAAATGGCGACTTTCTTTTGACTAAGCACAACATTGTTGTTTTTTCCCATTGGTGGCAACCAGCAAATAAATATACAGTATTTTGCAAAGTTTGCACCATGGAATATTTTCTTTCCAGGCTAACATGAAATTCTCTTTAACTGTATTCTTTCCCATTCAAAGTTTGTACAGAAAAGTTTTAGCCCCATAGGTCATGTCACTTTCCCTTGAATACTATGTTATTTAAATCCAAGACAGCGTGCCATTGTTTTGGTGAAAATAAAGGGATTACAGGGTGTTTAAATGTTTCAAATACAGGTCGTCCTCAACTTACAACCATTCATTTAGTCACTGTGCGAAGCACTGAAAAAAGTACGACTGTTTTCCATACTTACAACCATCGCCGCATCCCCGTGATGGTCACGTGATCAAAGTTCGGGTGCTTGGTAACTGATTCATATTTCTGACGGTTGCAGTGTCCCAGGGTCATGGGATCCCCTTTTGCGACTTTCTGACAAGGAAAGTCAATGGGGAAGCTGGATTCACTTAACAACGGTATTACTAACTTAATGTAGAGATTCATTTAGCGAGAAAGGTTGTAAAATGGGGCAAAACTCACTTAACAACTGTCTCAGTAAGCAAATTTTGGGCTCAGCTGTGGTCGTAAATCAAGCACTGCAAATTTTGGGCTCAGCTGTGGTCGCAAATCAAGCACTGCCTGTATTAATCGTCAGTATGTCTTCATACAGAAGGATAGAATCAAGATCATGTGAAATATTAATACCACTTTACAAGGCCTTGGTAAGGCCACACTTGGAATACGGCATCCTGTTTTGGTCACCACGATGTAAAAAAGATGTTGAGACTCTAGAAAGAGTGCAGAGAAGAGCAACAAAGATGATTAGGGGACTGGAGGCTAAAACATATAAGGAACGGTTGCTGGAATTGGGTATGTCTAGTTTAATGAAGAGAAGGACGAGGGGGGACATGATAGCTGTGTTCCAATATCTCAGGGGCTGCCCCAAAGAAGAGGGAGTCAAGCTGTTCTCCAAAGCACCTTAAGGCAGGACAAGAAGCAACGGATGGAAACTAATCAAAGAGAAAAGCAACCTAGAACTAAGGAGAAATTTCCTGACATTTACAACAATTAATCAGTGGAACAACCTGCCTCCAGAAGCGGTGAATACTCCAACACTGGAAGTTTTTAAGAAGAGACTGGACAGCCATTTGTCCAAAATGGTATACAGTTTCCTGCCTGAGCAGGGGGTTGGACTAGATGACCTCCAAGATCCCTTCCAACTTTATTAGTGATCATCGCACAGTCAGCCAGATGTTCAGACTGGATCTGGTATTTTTGTCTACCTATCAAGTCCTTACCAAGGACCTGGGATAGGCAGATGTGGATGTTTGATGGTATTACATTATTATTATTATTATTATTATTATTATTATTATTGATCATCGCACAGTCAGCCAGATGTTCAGACTGGATTTGGCATTTTGTCTACCTACCGAGTCCTTACCCAGGACCTGGGATAGGCAGATGTGGATATTTGATGATATTACAGATATCGTCGCAGGATGGAAGCAGTTCTTATTATTACTATTATTATTATTATTAGAAATGAATCTAATTAGAAAGACTCAAAACAGTAGCTAATATCCAAAAAAAGAATAACCTTTTTTACTTCCTTATCATCTCCAGCACAGTATTTTGTAAGACGCAACATGTACATTCCTCTGTTCCTAAACCACGGTCAAATTTCCACCGATCTTTTAAACCCCCCCCCGCAAAAAAAAAATCTCTTTTTTGTTTTGTGATCATAATAATCTGATTAATCTTCCCCAAATCCCTGTAAACTATGCTATTATTTCTCGCATTCAGCCTTTGTGCAGTGGTTGAACAAAACAGATTGCCCGAGGCCACCCACAAAGTCCCCAACTGAGATCCAGGTGTTCCAGGTCTTATTTTAATATTCTGACCATCAGACCATGCAGAGTTTATGACTTAAATAGCAATTATGATTTGATGGTGGGCACGCTGTGCCTAATCGTCTTATCACCAGGTGCAAACAGTTGCCATGAATAGGAGGAAAGCAGGTGCAGGAACCTTACTGTATCAGCTGAGCGTGCATCAGCTTCCTCACCGATCAGCAGAAAAAACACCTTGTCTTTGGTATAATTAGGATGACAGGTGTGAAGAGAGCACCGATTTTATCAGACAATAAAGATTTGCCTGGGAGATAATCAGCACTACAGGAATTTCGGCCTTGTCTGTTGTATCTTTTTCTTTCGTTTCTCCACCATATGCCTGTATTATTTTGCTGTCCTGGAACCAATGAAAGGATGTGAAAAAATAAAGAGGGTTAGACAGACAGCTCCCATACCATCTGTCTCAGCTGTCAACTCCTCAGAATCAAGGAGGCAAACCCAGAACAGGCGAGAGGAAAAAAAAATGTATTTAATAAGCATCAAAATCCCACTGCTAGGTCTAAATTTGAGGTCAGTCCTACACGCATACAAATTTATTTCCTACAATTCCTGCATTGTTTGCCAGATTAAAACAAACCTCATGAAAGTTTACAGTTTTTTGGTACTCAGTTTCTCCAATGTGTATTTTTCTGTGCAATCTTCCCTAAGGTGTGGTTTTGCAAGCGAATTTCCTTAGCGTACACATTTATGGGTATGCAAGATACAAGTCGAGAAACTAAAAAGCAAAAATGGATGCAGTTTGAAAAAAATGAGAGTGTTTTATTCTAGGAGTTGTTCATCATCCCAAGCCACAAGTGATCAGAACAGTCCAAAGCCACAACACTGATAGTGAGCAAATAACCTTGGACACCATCCATTCTCCTCCAAATATATATATTTTTTAAAGTCAAAGTTACATTCTTTCATAAAATCTCAAAGTCAAAATCTCACGAGATTTAAAAATCCCCCAACTTTTGGGAAAGGGCAATTGAAGTAGAACCCAAAGCCATGCAATCACAGAACCCAAAGAGCTTGCCAAGTTGTGTTCTTTTCTATTGCACATTTCCAGAAAGGTTTCCAAGTCATTTCCAGATATCTTTAGGCCATCTAAATATTCTGAATGAAGCAATGTTTGAGCAGGAAATCCTATTGGTGTTTGCCACTCATGTTCATATCTTTGCATATCTAGAATACAGAAAAGGATATTCAATTAGAATTTGTTCTTTTTGGCCAGTTATTGAATACGAAGATGGCTCAACCAATCAAGTGCTTGTTTGGCAGTAAATAAGGAATCTCTTGTCCAGTGGTGGAATTCAAATACCTGAACAACCAGTTCTCTTATTCGATGCAGCCTCTGAGGACTAGAACGGACTTCTGGAAGTGGCATCCATGCATTTCCGATGGGCTGTTCTAGGCCTCCTCCATTCTCCTCCTCTAAACCTCCTCCGTTCTTCTCCTCCTCCGAGGCCTAGACTGGACTTCTGGAAGCCAGACGGTTCTCCAAATACAGCAAAGTTTAGCTGCCGGTTCTATAGAACCGGTGCAAACCAGCTGAATCCCACCACTGGTCTTGTCCCTTCAGCTTTTGTACTATATCCTGGTAACCCAGACCCATAAATCTTTCATCTGCTAACCTCATTATGGAACGTCCCTTGGCATATGTATGCAAAAATATACTCATGCCATCTTTCCGCCGTAATACAGTTCCATGGAGTGGAGGTAAAATGGGTCATGCACCCTCCCATGCCCACGCTCATTGCCTTCATTCAAGAAGCAAAACTTTTGGGGAGATAGAAGTTGTTTATTGGCGCAAGCTGTCACAGAAAGAGGCTGAAGTGCAGCCTACACAGAAAGAAGCTGAAGTGCAGTGGAAGAGTAATTGCCCATGGCATTGACCAGAATGAGCAAGTTTGGTCTAATGGTTACGGGACCAGGCGAGAAAGCAGGAAGTTGTGAGTTCACGTCCCACCTTAGCCATGAAAGCCAGCTGAGTGACTTTGAGCCAGCCAATCTCTCTCAGCCCAACCTCCTTCACAGGGTTGTTGTGGTGGGGAAAATAGGAGGAGGAAGGTGTGTTTGCCACCTTGAGTTATATGTAAAAAGAGGGAAAGGAAAGGAAGGGAAAGGAAAGGAAGGGAAAGGAAAAAAGAGGGAGTCAAGCTATTCTGCAAAGCACCTGAAGGCAGGACAAGAAGCAACTGGTGGAAACTAATCAAGGAGAGAAGCAACCCAGAATTAAGGAGGAATTTCCTGACAGTGAGAACAATTAATCAGTGGAACAACCTGCCTCCAGAAGCGGTGAATGCTCCAACACTGGAAGTTTTTAAGAAGAGACTGGACAGCCATTTGTCCGAAATGGTGTAGGGTTTCCTGTCTGAACAGGGGGTTGGACTCGATGACCTCCAAGGTCCCTTCCAACTTGATGATGATGATGATGATGATATTGATGATGATGATGATGAAAGGAAAATAAGTTATTTGATTATTGTTCCAATGATATCCCTACCTGGAAGAATACTCTTTGGTCGTTGATGAAGGTCTTGGTGAAAATCACAATGTTTTCCTAGGATCAAAGGGTAATGAACTAAAGGATACCCAACCCAGGCAGGCCTTGAAAGACAACTTGAAGACAAGTAATGACTTCTCTATCAATATGGAAAAGGATTTTGAAATCGTGGGAGGAGGGGCTGCTCAGTAATCTTAATCTTTAGAATGCAGAGGAAAATAATCTGGCAGTTCTGGAATTAACAAGATTCAGAGAGAAAAAGAGAAGAGACTCCAACAGACAGAAAGGATTTTTCCCTGGAACTTAAAAGGAAACATCCACACGTATAGAAGAATCATGGACCTAATTGCAAAGGATCCTTTCCCTATTGGCTCCTTTGCACAGATTAAGGTAGATTCTAGTCAAAAGGGGAAAGAAAATAACCCCTCCAAAATTTTGCAAGTGAAATGCAGCGATTGGAGTCATATTGCTCCATTCTAGAACTCCGTCCAGGATTTTTTTTTTTTTTTAAATATCCGGGCTCAGTCACAGAACACGTGCAGCATAACTGGTCTTTGAACTTTTGCAGAAATGATTTGTTAAATATGCACTGAATAACAAGCAGTTCTGCAGAGCTCTTAAACAAACCCCCGTACAAAAATGTTTCTGCCTCTTTTCTTTCTGGGCAGCTGCAACTCATGGAAAAAAAAAAATACCAAAAGCTCATTAGAGTTGAGAATATGCTTCCCTATCCTTCCACAGGCAGAGCAAAGGAGAGCTCAGAGCATCTTCAGAGAACAAAGGCCAGCTTTATTTATGTGGCAAAGAGAAGCCCTAGATTCCAGTTCTCCTGAATGTTTAAGGCAGTGGTGGCGAACCTATGGCACGGGTGCCAGAGGCGGCACTCGGAGCCCTCTCTATGGGCACACGTGCCGTTGCCCCAACTTCGCCTCCCCCCACGACCCCCTCCTCACCAGCAGCCCCCCTGGAGGAGAGTCGCCCCTGAGCGTGGCCCACAAAGAGCAGGGCAGCCAAGGACATGGCAGCCAGGCAGCGTAGACAAGACTCTGCCCTCACGCCCCATCCCTCACAGTTGATGCTGCGGGGTGCGGGCAGAGGGCATGGCCACCATGGCGCTGCTGGGCTGCCTGGGCGATCTGTGGTGGGCCCTGGAGGCGGTGAGTGGCCCTGCGGGCAGGTAGGGTGGGGGACAGGGTGGGGGCAGACCAGGGGCGGGGCAGGGGATGGAGGAAGGGCAGGGCTAGTTTTTGGGCACTCGGTCTCTAAAAGGTTCGCCATCACTGGCTTAAGGTCTTGATCTCTAAATGTCTATGGAGATTCTCAGTCATCCAGGTCATGGTTGTCCCAGAGGTGCTTTTTTCACGAGGCAACTGGACTTCCTTGTTTTTTTCCTTGAAGACATTTCACTTCTCATCCAAGAAGCTTCTTCAGCTCTGACTGGATGGTGGGGAATAGAAGGATTTATACTCCTTGCAGACAGCCGGTCATTTGCACTCTTTTAGAGAGTTGTTGAGGCCACCTGGAGGATTGTCTGAATCCTCAGGGTCACCCGAGTAGTGGTGCAAATGGGTGTGGAGCCTTCTTGGAATTGCTGAAAGGACCATGTCGTAGACTGGAGATAGGTGATGTCGTATCCCTCCCCCTCTGTTGAGAGAAGGCTGTTGAGTTTTGACACAATGGCCTCTTTGACCCCTTTTTCAAACTAGCGGTCCTCTCTGTCCAAAATGTGGACTTTGCTGTCTTCGAAAGAGTGACTGTTGTCTTTTAAATGCAGATGGACTGCTGACTCTTGTCCTGATGGGTCTGTTCTCCTATGTTAAGGTCTTGATCAATGCAAAAATGATCAATAAGGCAGGACCTTGAAGGCTGCCGTCTTAAACAAAACACGAGTAGTCCTTGACTTACGACAACTGAGCCCAAAATTTCTATTTCTAAGCAAGAGAGCTCTTAAGTAGATTTTTGCCCCATTTTATGACCTTTCTTGCCACAGTTGTTAAGCGAGTCACTGCCGTTGTTAAGCTAGTAACATGGTTGTTAAGTGAGTCTGGCTTCCCCATTGACTTTGCTTGTCAGACGGTCACTAAAGGGGATCACACGACTCTGGGATGCCGCAACGGTCATAAATATTTCTGTTGCTTACTGAGACAGTTGTTAAGTGAGTTTTGCCCCATTTTACAACCTTTCTCGCTAAATGAATCTCTACATTAAGTTAGTAACACCGTTGTTAAGTGAATCCAGCTTCCCCATTGACCTGGCTTGTCAGAAAGTCGCAAAAGAGGATCCCATGACCCTCGGACACTGCAACCGTCATAAATATGAATCAGTTGCCAAGCGTCCGAATTTTGATCACGTGACCCTGGGGATGCTGCAATGGTTGTAAGTGTGAAAAATGGTTCCTAAGTCACTTTTTTCAGTGCTGTTGTAACTTTGAACATTCACTAAAGGAATTATTGTAAGTTGAGGACTTCCTGTACTGAAAGAACTATTGACCTTAGTCTTAGGATTTCTACATAAACATGGACAAGACTGAGCTGGAGACACATACCCAAGAGCTTATCGGTTTATTTTAAGGACAAGATCCACAGTATAAATGTGCTGTAAATCAAGAGCTTTAAGTCACTATCAAATTCCATGGAAATTGATTCTAATTCCAGGGGTTGTTGGATCATTTTCCCCCACTCCTAGATTAGTAGGAAGGTTCTCTTGAACATGGAAACATGTAAATTGTTGTGTTCAGCAGTAAAATTGGAAAACCAGGACCCTATACCGGTAGTCCTCAATTTACGACCATTTGTTCGGTGACCATTCCAAGCTACAACGGCACTGAAAAAAGCGACTTATCGCCACCCTTAAAGACAGTTGCAGCATCTCTGTGGTCACGTGATGGACGCTTGACAACTGGCCTGTTGCAGTGTCCCGGGGTCATGTGATCCCCTTTTGTGACCTTCTGACAAGCAAAGTCAATGGGGAAGCCAGACTCACTTCACAATCGTGTGACTAGCTTAACAAGGGTGGTCATTCACTTAACTACTAGGGCAAGAAAGGTCGTAAAATGGGGCAAAACTCACTTAACAACTTTCACACTTAGCGACAGAAAGTTTGAGTTCTGTTGTGGTCGTAATTTGAGGACCATTTGCTGTGACATTGCACAGGACATTGGTTCTGCAAATGCAATGGTAGGATGCAAAAGAAATATATAAATAAAACTCCTGAGGGTACCTGAAGGCACGACAAGAAGTAATGGATGGAAAATAATCAAGGGGAGAAGCAACCTAGAACTAAGGAGAAACTTCATGACAGTTAGAACAATTAACCAGTGGAACAACCTGCCTCCAGAAGCGGTGAATGATCCAACACTGGAAGTTTTTAAGAAGAAACTAGACAGCTATTTGTCTGAAATGGTATAGGGTTACCTGCCTGAGCAGGGGGTTGGACTAGATGACCTCCAAGGTCCCTTCCAACTATTCTATTCTATTCTATTCTATTCTATTCTATTCTATTCTATTCTATTCTATTCTATTCTATTCTAGGGTTACCTGCCTGAGCAGGGGGTTGGACTTCATGACCTCAAAGGTCCCTTCCAACTTTATTACTATTATTATCAATAATCGCACAGTCAGCCAGATGTTCAGACTGGATTTGGCATTTTGTCTACCTATCGAGTCCTTACCCAGGACCTGGGATAGGCAGATGTGGATGTTTGATGGTATTACAGATATCGTCGCAGGATGGAAGCAGTTCCTAATAAGGCCGCCTTTTGCAATTGACTAATAGCGAATTTGTCAATGCCAATGGTGTTCAAGTGGTGCTCCAGTTGTTTTGGGATTGCACCCAAGGAGCCTATGACTATTGGTACTACCCTTGCTTGCTTTTGCCACAGTCTTTCTATTTCTATTTGTAGGTCTTTGTATTTTGTTATCTTCTCCAGTTCTTTCTCTTCTATTCTGCTGTCTCCAGGCACTGCCACGTCCACTATCCAGACTTTTTTGTCTTTCTTATCGACAATTGTTAAGTCTGGGGTGTTATGTTGCAGGTGCTTGTCTGTTTGAATTCTGAAGTCCCAGAGCAGTTTAATTTTATCATTTTCTATGACTTTCTCTATTTTATGATCCCACCAGTTTTTGCTTACAGGCAAATGATATTTTTTGCAGATCTTCCAATGCACCATTGTTGCTACTTTGTCATGCGCTGCTTGTAATCAGTCTGTGCAATCTTCTTGCAACAGCTTACCAAGTGGTCCACTGTTTCTTCAGCTTCTTTGCATAGGCGGCACTTACTGTCTGTTGCTGTCTTCTCAATTTTGACTTTGTATGCATTTGTCCTTAAGGCTTGGTCTTGTGCAGCCAGAATTAGTCCCTCGGTCTCTTTCTTCAATTTTCCTGCTCTTAGCCATTGCCAGGTTTTATTATTATCTGCTTTCCCAGCTATTTTTTTTCATGTATTGGCCATGTAGTGCTTTGTCTTCCCATGCCTCTATTCTGTTCTTCATTTGGTCTTTCTTGTAGGCCAGTTTGGTCTCTCCAGTAGTTAGTAAGCCTTCCTGATATACTAATTTCAGTGCATTTTCATCATTGTTCTTCAGATATTCTTCCAAAGCCATTTTTTCTTCTTCAACCATCTGATGTACTTGTAGCATTCCACGCCCACCTATTTGCCTTGGTAGATAAAGTCTATCAATGTCACTGCGTGGATGAAGGGTGTGATTCATTGTCATTATTTTTCTGGTCTGCCTATCCATTGCTTTTAGTTCTGCTTGAGTCCAGTCCACTATTCCAGCTGTGTACCTAATGACTGGGATTGCCCAGGTGTTGATTGCCTTTATGGTATTTCCTCCATTGAGTTTGGACTTTAAGATCTTCTTCACTCTCTTGATGTATTCACCTCTAATCTTTTTCTTGACTTCAGTGTGCTTGATGTTGTCAGCTTGAAGGATACCCAAGTATTTGTAGTACTCTTCCTCATCCAGACTCTTAATGTTATTTTCGTGGGGCATCTTGATTCCTTCAGTTTTCATTATTTTTCCTTGTTTGATAGTAAGTGTGGCACATTTGTCCAAGCCAAACTCCATTACAATATCTTGGCTATATATACGGACAGTGTTGAGCAGCGATTCTATTTCAGATGATGTTTTTCCATACAGCTTCAGATCATCCATGTAAAGGAGGTGGGATAGTCTGGCAGATGTTTTTGATGTTTGATAGCCATGTCCTGAGTTATTCAGTATTGTTGACAGAGGAAACAGTGCAATAACAAATAGTAATGGTGATAATGAATCTCCTTGAAATATTCCTCTCTTGATATTAACCTCTCCCAGCTTCTCACCATTGATCTGCAACTGTGTCTTCCATTGTGCCATCGATCTTTGCACAAATTTTCTGATGTTTCTACTGACTCCTGTTATTTCTAGGCACTTGATTATCCAATCATGTGGCAGAGAGTCAAATGCCTTTTTGTAGTCAATCCATGCCACATTCAGGTTGGTCTTCCTTCTCTTGCAGTTTTCCAAGATCATTTTGTCTATTAGGAGTTGATCTTTTGTTCCTCTGCTATTGGGGCGGTTTCCTTTCTGCTCAGGTGGAAAGAGATTGTTTTCAACTAGATGCTGTTGTACTGCATCAGCTACCACACCAGTTAGTAATTTGAAAGTTGTTGGTAAGCAGGTAATTGGCCTGTAGTTACCTGGTGTTGCCCCTTTTGCTGGATTTTTCATTATTAGGTAGGTTTTCCCAGTTGTTAGCCACTTTTCAATTTCTCCTCCTTGTAGTATATTGTTGAACTGCTTGGCAATGAGTGGGTGTATAACAGTTAGATGTTTCAACCAAAACCCATGCAGTTCATCTTCACCTGGTGCTGACCAATTTTTGATTTTCTTTGCTCTTTTTTCTACCATTTTTGTTGTTATTACTAGTTCTTTCATTTCAACTTCTGTTTTATTTGCATCCACCTCTTTTAACCAAGCTGCATCCTTGTTGTATTTCTTTGGGTTATCCCATATCTGCTTCCAGAACTTGCACTGTTTCTTCCTTGTCAGGTACTGACTGATTCCTTGCAGTTTCTCCATTGATGGATTGGTAGAAACGTTTCTGATTGGATTGAAATTGGAGGTTCTGCCTATAGTTTGCAATTCGAGCTTCATATCTACTGATTTTCCTGGCTATAGCTGTTATTTGTTGCTTTATTATTTCCAGTGCTTCCTTGATCTTCCTTGTTTCTAAGTGGTATTTCTTGATTAGGTATTCTTTGGTCTTCTTGTTCTTCAGCTTCTTTTCTTTCATCTGTTCTAGCTTGCTTGCATGTGATCTTAACTTGCTGATCTTATTTTCTAGTCTAACCTTCCATTTTTGTGGTGCACTGTTTGTTTGTTTTTCTTCTTTGTTGATTTTGCATCCCAGGTATTCAGTTATAACTGCAGCTGTGCTGTACATTAGTTGGTTTGTTTCTTGCAGTGAATTGGTGCTTATACTTGCTATTGCAGTATTTGCATCTTTTAATGCTTGTGCTAGCTGTTTCTTTGGAACAAGCTTCAATGCAGGCAGCCTTATTCTGTTGTTTTTGTGCTGTTCTAGATGCTCAGTTATTCTTTGTTTCAATTCTTTTATTTCTTTAGTTAGAGGGTTTTGTTCTTCCTGAGGAAGAGGTGCCTGGTTTCCAAATGAGAACAGTTGTATATCTCTGCTGGATTCCTTCACTGCCAACTCCCCCTGGTTTGCCTCTACATTCTGAATTACTTCTGGTAAGGCTTTGATTTCTTTGTCCTGGGTAAACCTTTGCAGTTCGTCCAATTCTGTTTCTGTGAATACTTTATTTCGTGTTATAAATCGGCGTTGATCTGCTAGTCTCTGTTCTGTTATTTCTGATTCTGGATGTTGTTCTTTCCAGAACTGGTGCATTCGTTTTAGATATCCTCGTCTTGTTGGACTTGATCTGTAGTAACAGATCATTATTTCTTTGTTTTCCATCACTGTGTATCTGCGACGGGTAAACACCTTTTCTTCCAGTAGTTCTGCAGCTGCTGGCCCTGGTTGCTCAGCCAACAGTCCTGAGTCCTGTAACCCATTTTTCATCAGATATCCAGGAACTCCAATATCTAGCGCGGACCTTGTTAACCCGGACGACATCCGAGCCGGTATGGCATTCTGAAATTTACGTCTCACCATATTTTTTATGGGAGAGACACTCTTTGTCTGACTCCTCTGATGAGACCTGTCCAGTATGGTTGAACCTCTGGCATAGCTCTCATCTTCCTCAGAGTACACAAGCCCCACAACCACGTCAAGGTAGTGCCTCACTGGGGGATTATTATTATTATTATTATTATTATTATTATTATTATTATTATCCTATCCTTTCCTTTTCCTTTCCTTTCCTATCCTTCCTTTTCTTTCCTGTCCTGTCCTATCCTCTCCTATCCTTCCTTTCCTTTCCTAGCTTTCCTTTCCTTTCCTATCCTTCCTATCCTATCCTGTCCTGTCCTATCCTATCCTATCCTATCCTATCCTATCCTATCCTATCCTATCCTATCCTATCCTATCCTATCCTATCCTATCCTATCCTTCCTTCCTTCCTTCCTATCCTATCCTATCCTATCCTATCCTATCCTATCCTATCCTATCCTTCCTTTCCTTTCCTTTCCTTTCCTTTCCTTTCCTTTCCTTTCCTTCCCTTCCCTTCCCTTCCCTTTCCTGTTCTGTCCTGTCCTGTCCTATCCTATCCTATTACTGAGAAACACTGCTCAGCTTTACTCTCACCAATCTGTCTTGTAAACCTCCTGGGTATTACAGGTTCTTTTGATTTCCTTGATACAAAAACCAGATCCAGGTTGCTAAATGCAAGTGGAGCTGAAATCTTTTTCATCAATTCACTTCCAGTGAACTTTTTCTCCCCAGTAAAGAGACGGGGGAATCCACAGGAGTGCAACCCCGACAGCTGCATGTCTCAGAAAACCTGCCCTGGACCAGATCTGAAACACTTAATGGAAGATGTGCTATCTTGGCCTAAAACGGAACGATGGGTGGGTCAAAAAAAAAAAAAAAAGTGCCAAAAATGTGTCCGGTGAATTCTGCTTTTATCTGTCACCCGCTGAAAAGGAAGATGTTTAACTCATTAGGTCCACGTGCATTAAAAGAAAAGTACCCCTATTTTAAACCCTTTATAGTGCCAAGCGAGGCTAGGATTTCAGCATCTGGTTCGGCTGATTAACGTCTCTGCTGCTCGGAGCCCAAACATTAGATACATCTGTAGAATGCGGTTTGGCTCTCGCTGCCCTTCAATATTTATGCAGGTTTGAGGGTTTTATTATTAGAACGATTTGCCTGGCCGAGCGCCAGACGGTTCATATTTAATGGGGGGGTGGGGGGGAGAGAGAGAAGAGATGGGGAAAAGCATAGCAATAGAGTCGCCACTCAAATCTCTAATTGCTTTTCAAAAGCTTAGCTGCGTGGAGGAACTTTCCGCAAAGTTCTTTCTCTCCGTAATGGCCCAAAATAGATTTGGTTCACATTAGCCTGGGAAAATCCAGGCGCAAAGTAGCTTTTCGCTCAGAGAAAAGTGGTAGGTGCACCTTGACTTGTAGAAGCAAAACAGGGCCCCCAAAGGGAAGGTTTAATTCTTGGGAAACGCAAACTGAATTTCCTTTGCTGTGGTGGAACTGGGAACGGTTGCGTCTTGTCCTTTGAGAAACAATCGCAATCAATTTTTTTTATTTAAAGTGGGTGCATTCTTAGGCTTTTTTTTTTATGAGAATGGGCTGTTACTTGTATCTTTTTCTCTGTCCATGTTTGGCCCTTGCAAGTTGGCTTCTGTGAAATGTTAAGAATATGGGGGTGAAAAAGGACAAAATTCCACCAAGTATATGTAGCTTTCAGGCAACGGAGATGGGTCAGAAGATCCCACCCAAGGAAGCTTTCAGACAACAGAGCTGGGTCACAAAATTCCACCCAAGGAAGCTTTCTGGCAACAGAGATGGGTCAGAAGATCCCACCAAGTGAACTTTTAAGGCAACAGAGATGAATCAGAAGATCCCACCCAAGGAAGCTTTCAGGCAATAGAGATAGGTTAGCAGATCCCACCAAGTGGAGCTTTCAGGCAACAGAGATGGGTCAGAAGATCCCACCAAGTGAAGCTTTCAGGCAATGGAGATGGGTCAGAAGATCCCACCGAAGGAAGCTTTCAGGCAATAGAGATGGGTTAGTAGATCCCACCAAGTGAAGCTTTAAGGCAGTGGTTCTCAACCTGTGGGTCGGGACCCCATTTGGGGTCGAACGACCATTTCACAGGGGTCGCCAAACAAGGCTGTCCGCCATTTTTCCCCCTTTTCTTTGGCCACGCCCCTGGCACCTGGTGATGTATAAGTGGTTGGGGGTCACCACAACATGGGGAACTGTATTATGGGGTCGCGGCATTAGAAAGGTTGAGAACCACTGCTTTAAGACAACAGAGATGGATCAGAAGATCCCACCCAAGGAAGCTTTCAGGCAATAGAGATAGGTTAGCAGACCCCACCAAGTGGAGCTTTCAGGCAACATAGATGGGTCAAAAGATCCCATCAAGTGGAGCTTTCAGGCAACGGAGATGGGTCAAAAGATCCCAACCAAGGAAGCTTTCAGGCAATAGAGATGGGTCAGCAGATCCCACTAAGTGAAGCTTTCTGGCAAAAAAGGTGGGTCAGAAGATCCCAACCAAGCTTTCAGGCAGAGATGGACCAGAAGATCCTACTTATCATTTGACACCAGAATATGCCCTTCAAGGGCTTACACCGAAGCCTGGGAGGAAACCTTACTCTGTATAAATCAGAGCATCCATTCTTTTGGACTTCTGGACGTCTAAACTTTCATGTAAAGTTTTTCTCTTCACCCTCAACTGTAGATTGTCGGGTGGAACCCAGAATCTTCTCCGTGCTTTGAAATGCTCTCCAACTGAGCTAATTTAACCTGAAGGATATAATTCCCCTGTCATACTTTTATGTAGAGGATACACAGGATATTGCACAATACATAAAACTATTGGATAGACACCGTAAGGATATGTACAATAAAATGGAGTCTATTCAAGGTAGAATACATTGCTTTGAAATTTGACCTTTTTTTCCGGGATATGCTTGCAAATTTAAGAGTTATATTTTGGTTCTAGAATTATCAGGAATATGCCTTGATGGTTGAACGTGAGTGCAGAGGAAAAATGCACAATTGCTAGATACTGTTTGTAGTTGGGGGAAATTTCCATAAAGGATAGAGAAGCAAAGAAAAGACAGTCCCGTTTCAGAGTTTTTAATCTGGGTGGGTAACATTTCAGCTACCAGAAAAACAACTACAGCAGAGGTCTTTTATGAGTTGTGGACTTCAACTCCCAGAATTCCTCAGCCAGGCACGCGTGCCTGGCTGAGGAAATCTGGGAGTTGAAGTCCACAACTCATAAAAGGGCCAAGTTTGAAGACCCCTGACCTACAGTTATGCTTCCACTTGTATAAATTACATTTTCTGGTAAGCGCTGTACTTGCGCAACTTCGCAAGTTTCATGCTTGTCATGAGGTGACACTGATGCTGCATGCCGCAATTAAGCTTGGCACGGTTCTGTGTTGATAATCTAATCTACAATTTCTATTCAGTTTAGCCTCCCACCCACCCACAACATTGTTCAACATTGCCAAAATAAGTTGAAATAATCTTATTGTAGCTAAGAACAATAACAAATGACTGCTTAAGCAGTTACCCTAGCTGTTAATTGAATCTTCTTCCATTTTAATTGGAATAAAAGCATCCTTGTTTCTATTTTTTTTTTTTTTGCATGCATTAAGGCAACAAACAACATATTGACCACCCAGAAGCGAAGAATTGGATTCCAAGGGGGGAGGGGTACTGTTTACTGACACATATGTTCTTCATTATATAAAGACTTTCTCAGAATCTCAATTGAAATCAATTTAATTCCAAAGGCACAACAGAGAAAGCTGTTTCTTGGGGCCCCCATCTCAGATAATCATGAGCATCTAAGGCTAATTTGCTACTAGTGACTTAAAGCATACTTTAGAAACGTCCAACCATTGTTGAGTTAACGTAACATTAAAAAAAGACAGCCTTTATGTCTCCTGTAGATTAATAGGTGATCCTAGAAGACCACTGTGACTGGACACCATCAAAGCCAGAACATAGAAAAACTCAAAGAAATAGTGCAAGATAGGAAGATATGGAGAGAACTGGTCCACAGAATCACCAAGAGTCAAACACAGCTGAATGGAAAACAACATCATCATCATGAATACTGCATCCAGTTTTGGTTACCACGATGTAAAAAAGATGTTGAGACTTTAGAAAGAGTGCAGAGAAGAGCAACAAAGATGATTAGGGTGCTGGAGGTTAAAACATATAGAGAATTGGATATGTCTAGTTTAATGAAAAGAAGGACGAGGGGTGACACGATAGCAGCATTCCAGTATCTCAGGGGTTGTCACAAAGAAGAGGGAGTCAAGTTATTCTCCAAAGCACCTGAAAGCAGGACAAGAAGCAATGGATGGAAACTAATCAAGGAGAGAAGCAACCTAGAACTAAGGAGAAACTTCCTGAGTGAGAATAACTAATCAGTGAAACAACTTGCCTCCAGAAGTTGTGAATGCTCCAACAGTTTTAAAGAAGACACTGGATAACCATTTATCTGAAATGGTATAGGGTTTCCTGCCTGAGCAGGGGGTTGGACTAGAAGACCTCCAAGGTCCCTTCCAACTCTGTTTTTCTATTTCTATTTCTATTTCTATTCTATTCTCATTGCTAGAAGATCCTATGGATCCTTAGTGGGGAGGTGCCTTATAAACTACCTATCTGAGGAGCCATCTCACCCATCCCACTCGTTCCAGTGGAAGGGGCTTACTGTGGACCCCATCTGTTAAGGCAGTGGTTCTCAACCTTTCTAATGCTGCGACCCCATAATACAGTTCCCCATGTTGTGGTGACCCCCAACCACCTATACATCACCGGGTGCCAGGGGCGTGGCCAAAGAAAAGGGGGAAAAAATAGCGGACAGCCTTGTTTGGCGACCCCCGTGAAATGGTCGTTCGACCCCAAATGGGGTCCCGACCCACAGGTTGAGAACCACTGTGTTAAGGAATTTCAACTGGCAGGGTTGAGAAGAGCCTTTTCTGTGGTGGCCCCTGCCCTGGTTGGGGGGCCTTAAAATTTGGTTTTGCTTGTTGTTTTGGGGACCCGATGACAGCGTTCCTCGCTGGAGATGGTTGATGGGATGAGATCTTACCCCATGACATGTTTTTTTGGGGAGTAGAAATATAAATCTATTTGGATATTAGGTGTTTTGTCAGAGGAGAGCTTAATGGCAATTGTGCTACCCATCGGGTAAGATAATAAATGAACACAGACAAAATAATCTTGTTCTCTGTGATTAAGGCAGATCAATTGCTATTTGAGGGAAATTGATGGTAAGACTTACATGAACAGCTTCAATAAGAACCCTTTCTCAAAAGCATCAACTAAAACACATTAAAAGCTTTTTTTTTTTCAATTTCATCAAATTGACATTTTTCTCTATTATCTTTTTAACTCTGCCTTCTTTTGGCAAAATGTAATTTTATGCTGCAAAGAAGGAGAACAATTAGGTATTAATCCCTGCAATTACAGTCCTCTCTGACAAAATATTGCTAATAATTGCAAATATGTTCTTAGGAAGAAGCATGTTGTCTTCTTTAAAAGGATATTGGAACAGGTGGAAGCATTTAGCTGACCTTGGCTGGTTTCACAAAAAGGTTGGACTTCATTAGCACATGGATAGGACATTATTAAAAAAAAATTCCACAACTACAGATTAAATGAGGAAGTAAAAAAAATTTGGGAGGGGAACATTGTTCTCCTCAAGGTAAGATCCATCCCCACCTTCTTAACTTTCCGGGAAGGGTCTTAAACCCTGGCACTGTCAGGCACAAAGAATGAGGACCATATGTTAAGTTAGGAAGATTTATTGCTCAAGCCTATACACAAGAATCTAGTCAATTAAAGAGCAAGACTAAATTTGTGCCAAATAAGGGTCAATAGAATTCAAGAGGGGTTGTGAATTAGACTGCTTATAGAAATGCAACAATTCTAGTCTGATGACTTGTTTAACTCTGCCCTCCAGCCCTGCCTGTTCTTCTTCTACAGGCTCTGCTGATTGGCCGTTCCATTGGGGGCATTCCATTCAAGAGACAGAGAGAGGATTAAAAGAAGTCTCCACTTCCACTCTGTAGTATACTAGTTCCTTCCTTAGCTATCCTTGTTAATTTTAATTATTAATATTTATCATTTCAATGTTTTATATTTTTGTTTTTATCTTGTTGTAAGTCACCCAGAGCCTGTGGAGTTCCCTAGGATTCTTCACATATCTATTTTTACATTAGGCCACTAGCGGAAGTCAAACTCAGTCTACTCATGCTATCAATTTTGTTCATGAGACTCAAATACAGGTCATCAACTTACAACCATTCATTTAGTGGACGCTCAGAGTTGCAACAGCACTTGAAAAAAGGGACTTATGACTGATTTTCACACTTATGACTGCTGCAGCATCTCCATGATCACATGATCAAAATTTGGGAGCATGTACTTATGACGATCGCCGTGTCCTGGGATCACATGATCACCTTTTGCAACCTTTTGCTTTGGACAAGCAAAGTCAATGGGGGAGGCCAGATTCACTTAACAACCGTGTTACTATTTTAACAACTGCAGTGATTCATTTAACAACGGTGGCAAGAAAGGTTGCAAAATGGGGCAAAATTCACTTAACAATTGTCTTGCTTAGCAACAGAAATGTTGGGCTCCATCGTGGTTGTGAGTCAAGGACCACCTGTAAACATCCTGGGTCATAGTGGAATGCCACAGATATCTTGACCAAGATGCTGAATATTGTGATAGACTGGATGGGAAGGAACAATTCTTACAAAATATGAGTGATATTTGTCCAAAAGTGACACAGCTCTGAACCACAGAGCTCTCCCCTTGAAGGAGCAGATATGTGACATGGAAGACCTCCTAGATTCATAGCATTTTCTGGATAGATGTAGACTAGCTGACCAGGGAGATAAGGAAGGGAGAAGACATTTGGTAGGTGCACCAATTGCTCACCAGGAGCCAACTTTGATTTTTAGGACAAGAATCATAGCTATATAATAAGATTTCTCCATACTGCCAAAATAGACAAATTGGGAGTGACTAGTTTGTAACTGAAGGAAATACCTGCTTGAGAAATGAACTGTAAAACATGAATGCAGAAGGAAGGAAGGAAGGAAGGAAGGAAGGAAGGAAGGAAGGAAGGAAGGAAGGAAGGAAGGAAGGAAGGAAGGAAGGAAGGAAGACAATTAGCCAAGACTTTCAAAATGAGGCAAATAATTCATAGACGGACTTTTTAATGTAGGTGGTATTGTTACTCTCCATTTACATGATTTTCTGACATAAAAATGAGTGTGTTTATTTATCTAGCTATCTAAATTACGTGGATCTAGCCAAATTCAGGGTGGGTTAATAATCCCCCAAGAACAAAACAGTAAAACCATCAAAGTTAAAAGCAGCAGAATGTGGCCCAATTAGTTAAAATAGCAACTGAGCGGAAATCAAATTAAATGGCTATAAAGCAATGACTTAAGAGGAACTGCAAAATTAGTGCACAAAGTAAGGGACAACTTCAGCCTTTTTGAGAGAGAGAGACAGAAAGGAAAGAAAGCACCCAACACTTGATAAAGCAGGCTTCTAAAGGTTAAATTACTTCCCACCTAATTTTACTTTCCCTGATTCTGTCAGAACACAGCTTCCTTAAATTTTTCTGAATGAATGGGCAGGTCCCAATGTACGGGTTGGAAGCAAAACTGCTGCCAACTGGAATTAGAAATCAATGTAATTACAGGCAATCTTTGACTTACAACCATTCATTTAGTAATCCTTCAAAGTTACACCGCATTGACTTATTATGACTGGTTTTTACACTTGCAGCATCCCCGTGGTCACATGATCCAAATCCAGGCGCTTAGCCACTAGCATGTATTTATAACAGTCGCCTTGTCCTGGGATCATGTAATCAGCCATTTGTAACCTTCCCAGCTTCCAACAATCAGAGTCAAATTCACTCAACAACTGCAGTGATTTGCTTAACAACTGTGGCAAAAAAAGTTTGTAAAATGGGACAAAACTCAATTAACCACCCTTTTGCTTAGCAAAGGAAATTTTGAGGGTCAATTGTGGTCGTAACTTGAGACTACCTGTATTGCTGGAATATTTGTACAATATGAATTTGGATTTGTGATCACTTCTATTTTTTTCCCATTTAAAAGACAAAATCTGCAAAGGCCCCTGATGAAAACAAACCCCATTAATGGATTTGTTAAACTCAACCTTTAAAGCAACATATTGAGGTGTCCTGATGTGTATCGTCCATCTAAATAGAAAGCTAGCTTTGTGGAGTTAGTATCATCTGTATGCTGGAAACACGCTGGCCAACACACACAACCAAGGATGATTTGACAGTGCAGACATTCAATCTGATTCTCTCTAAAAATTCAAGATGCTAGTTTCAATCCAAGCCTTCACTCACTGCATCCACTGTATATGATATATTCAGAGAATGTCTTAGAAGAGTTATGACATACAATATTCCAGCTAGTCACCCCCCTAGTGACAAAGCCCAGAATAACATGCCCATTCATAATCTGGAATCTAATAGTGATCTGATGGCTTGCAAGAACAGGCCTGGCACTTCACAAAATTTTGCTGCAAATTTGTGCAGTTCAAATCTACCTAAACCTACAGATTGGGAAACATCCTATGCCAGGATTGATTGTGCAAATCCTGCATTAAATATCATAAAATAAACAGATGAGGTTAAAAGAGGGGTGGGCAACTAGAGTCTGTGGACTTCAGCTCCTAGAATTCTGGGAGTTGATGTCCATAGGTCAACCCTTAGTTAAAACAATCTAAATGGCAGATCTAAACAGTAAATCTCTCTAATCTTTCTCCTAGTTGCATATTTTTGCAAATTGTATTATTCCAACATTATTCTTTTATATAAGATTTTGCCCACTATTGATGAACACCTATTGTAACTGGACTACTGAAGACTATTTCACCTATTAAGTAGAGACAAAACTGGGTTTTACATTAAGTCTATGTGCAATAGGGAGCAAATGTTCCATTATTCACTGGTTTAATGTTCAACTTACCCTTGCTTTTAAAATCACTTTCTGCTTTTTTTGCTAGTATGACCCCTCACTCAGCTGGATCTATGCGGGATGAAATAAATTCTCAGCACTTCCAACTTTGGGAGATACGAAGGTGATTTTTGCACTTCTGTTGGCCTCAACCATTGTTATTTGATGCTGTCTCTCCATCTTCTTCTGAGTCTGCCTCTATTTCTTTGGCCTTCTCCTCTTTTTGTATAGGCCTTGTATAGTATAGAATTCCAAAACATTCTCTCCAGGTGAGCAAACCACTTAACCTGCTGTCTTTTATGTAGCTTAAAATTGGTTCAATGTCAGTTCTTTCTCTTATAATCTCATTTTTTGTCTTTTATCTCTTCCGGTTACTCCAGCAGCTTTCCTCAATCATCTCATTTCTGTGGCAACTAACTTTAACTTATGCTTTATTGCAAGTGTCCATATTTTGGCACTGGTAACGTAGGGTGGAGATGAATATGCTTTGTATGATATACAAAGCTTAGCAGAAAAAAATATTGCATATACAGATCATGCTATATTTGGACAAAACACTAAATTCTCCATAAATACATAGGCTTCTTTGCCACCAGATAACACTTATTTAAGGCAGCCTTATATCATGTTATTTTCAGATCTTAGGGTGCAATAAATTAACTTGGTTACTCTGCTTGAATGTGATCCTAATTTGTTTTTTTTTTTTTAATCTAAATGTTACGTGTTTTCCAGGCATTATCAAAATAACCACAGCTGGTGGACAGAGTGAAAACAGCAAGCAACTCACCAATTCCTGCCAGAAGTGAGAGTCAAACCAAAAACACTTCTTAATTTGTGGTTCTGCCTGAGCTATGTAATAAGCAGCAAATCACCTGTAATGAGCAGCTCTGGGCCTATTACGCATAATGGTCTCAAAGCCATAAGATAATGAAATCTGAGAGTAAAAGGATGTAACTAATGTTTACCGGGTCTTTTAATCTTGAAGAACAGGTGCTCTCCTCCTGGATGCTAATTGCTCATCAAAATACCTGCTACGAAGCAGGTGGAAGCAAATTAATCTAAGAACGTAACAAAAGCTGTGGCTGGACCAGGCCCAGGCCTATCTCACAGTGATAAAAGGATACCTCTGGGGTGGTACTCAAAAAAAAAGGGGGGGAGCTCTATCCCTAGAAACTGATGTTTGGCAACATGTTGGTCCTACGGAAACATGAATCTTCAAGATTGATAAATCTTGATAGACATGTCCCCCAAACACACCACATCTGATGAAAATAAACTCCAGAGGCTAATTACCTGCTATGAACAGCATGTTGGGTTTCTCTTTTCTGAATCTCCTTTTGATCTGCTCCTGGGCCTAATGCAGGGGTAAGCAACCTTGGCTCTTTTATGACTCGTGGACTTCAACTCCCAGAATTCCTGAGCCAGCATGGCTCAGCTTGGAAACTCTCCCTTTCCCCTGAGCATGGCTGGCTCAGGAATTCTGGGAGTTGAAGTCCACGAGTCATAAAGCGGCCTAGGCCAGAGATAGGTAACCTTGGCTCTTTTATGGACTTCAACTCCCAGAATTCCTGAGCCAGCATGGCTCAGCTTGGAAACTCTCCCTTTCCCCTGAGCATGGCTGGCTCAGGAATTCTGGGAGTTGAAGTCCATGAGTCATAAAAGAGCCAAGGTTGCCTACTCCTGGCCTAATGTAAGGGGAAGGTTGTTGTTTCCTTGTCCATTTTTTCCCCAAAGTCATGCATGATTTTATACATGTCTTCTCATTTATTAAAACTAAAAAGCCTCATGTGCTTTAACTTTGTTCTTCTCAAGAAACTATTTAAACCTTGGCTGGTCTTTTTGGTTGCCTCCTCCTACATTTTTTTATGAGATCTACAATGTTCATACTTTCAAATGAAGTGATGCCATTAAATTACATATATTAGGGCATTACACTGTTAGCAATTTTATATTCTACCTCTTTCCTAGTGATCTGTGAAATGGAAGCTGCTTTATCCACACCGTGTTTTCATGAGCTGTCTACTATGATGAGAAAGGGAGGGCAGAGGATGAGATAATTAAATAGTGTCATTGACACAACATGAATGGGCAAACTCTGGGAGACCACAGGGGACAGGGGAGCCCAGTCTGCTGTGGTCCATAGGATTGCAAAGTCAGACATGGCTTAGTGACTTAACAGCAAACTTTTTTTTCCTGGTTATAGAGAGTTCAATATGTATATCAACTCAGTGTTTGTCCCCAAGTTAACATAATGTTCGCATTTTGGACAGGGAAGATAGATGGTTTGAGAGAAGACTGAATGTCATCTCCAGATTGGAGTACCTAAGACCCTGGATACATGAGACCTGAACAGAAGCACCTTGTTCAGCTTCTTGAGAAGCAAAGAGCAACAAGGCCCATAATTAAGTCACACCTATATCTGGCCTATTTAAGAGCAGCCTCTAGTGGCCAGTCCTTCACTCAACAAAGCAGCTCTTTGCTGTTTGATTCTTTGATTGCCATGGACTCTGTTGAGTCCGTCGCGAAATGGTAAGACACGAGAAGCAGTTGTAGTTCTCAGGAAACCTTTATTCTTCAGTTCAGCTTACATTGGAATATGGCGGCAATGCCCAAAACTCTCGGCCTCCTTTTATAGGCCTTTCCCGGGTCAATCTGTTACTTTTGGCGCGCCAGCACCCGCGCATGCGCACATGTACTGACGACAGCCTGTCTGGTCCCGGGCAGCTTGCACCTGCCCGGGACCGTCCGCAATGCACCGAGCCTGCTTGCACAGGCTCAGGACATAACATCCCTTCCCCCCAGGCTAAAACTATTCCTTATATTATAATAATACATAACTCATTTCTGTAGTGTAGTGCCATGCTTCCAATACCATCGCTCTCTGTGCTTCTATTGTTACTGGCTCTTTTTTGCTAATAGTGTTATGTAATCTTCTAAGTACTTAGGAGATTTCCTCGCTCTCTGTGACCTCCTAAGCTCTGGGTGCTTGCCAAGTACCCCTTGACTGAGGGATGATGTGTGCCTGTCCCCCTTGTTATGCCTTGGTGACTCCCAAGGGCTGTGCTCCAATGCCTGGCCTGCTTGCTTGCCCACCGGGCTCGTCAGGCCAGGGCTTCTTCCAGTGTGTGACCTGTTTGTCCCGCCTAGCTGTAGGCTCTCTGGCCCTTCTAAGTGACTGTCACTGTTGGGCATTTCTGTAGAACCTCCTAGGTCCGTCCAAGACCTGTCAGGAGGCTGTCTATCCCCTGAATTCCGTTCTGTGTCCGGGCTTGTGTGGGTTTCAGTACTGTCCCAAAACTCAGTTGTCCCCTGAGTGTAGTCAGAGGTTATGTAGTTGGGATTTGGTTCCTTGACCACCTCCCTATGTGTTTGCCCCCTTCTAGGGATAGGGTTGAAGTCAGGCCAACTAGGAGGAGTATGTGCCAGCTCTCTTGCAGGGACTGGATTGTTGGGATGCTCCCGGATATTCTCTCTGACTGGAGTACTGAGTGATGCGGGTGAAAAGTGATCATGCCCCCGGGGTGACTCCCTGGCTGGAGTAGGCATTGATGCCTGGGTTCTAGTTGGGCTCCCTGACTTCCTGTTGGGAGCAATTGCGGAATTTTGGGATGGGCCGTTTGTGGCTCCCTCATTGGTAATGGGCATCATTCCATGCCCCTCCCTTTGCCCAAAGGGCTCCCCCTCCCCCCTGGAAAAGACTCAGGAGTCTCAGCGGGAAGGTCCCGTCTAGGGCGAAGTTGGTCAATGTGCCGACGCAGAACACGACCGTTGTCCAGGGATACCTCGTAGGATAGAGGACCTGTGACCCTGGATATAGATGCAGGGACCCATGTATGACCGGGCCCGTAATTACGAGTCCAAACCGGGGCACCCACAAGAAGTTGCCTAGGTGCCCTGGGGTGTGAGACAGAAGGAGGCAGTCTGTCCGGATGCAACCGGTCAAGCTTGGTAGTCAGTTTGCGCCCCCAACGAAGTTCAGCTGGGCTTCTCCCTGTAGAAGTGGACGGTGTGGTGCGATAAGAAAGGAGGAAGTCAGCCAACCTGTGATGCCAGTCTCCGTAGGTGAGTTTCTTCAAGGCGTCCTTGGTGATGCGCACCATGCGTTCAGCCATACCGTTGGTGGACGGGTGGAATGGTGCAGAGGTGGCATGACGAATCATGTTAGCCTGCAAGAAAGCTTGGAATTCGGAGGAGGTGAATTGAGGGCTGTTGTCAGACACAATGACGTCTGGGAGCCCGTGTGCAGCAAAAATCCCCCTCAGTACTTGAATAGTCTTTGCAATGGTGATGGAAGAGACAGGTACAACCTCAAGCCATTTTGAATGGCTGTCAACGAGGACCAAGAAGAATTGACCTTGAAAGGGCCCAGCGTAGTCAATGTGCACCCTAGACCATGGAGACTGTGTTTCCTCCCATCTATGCACAGGAGCTTGGGGCATTTCAGGGCCTGAGCGTTGACAAAGGTGGCAAGCATGCACCTTAGCTTCTATGTCTTTGTCTACACCTGGCCACCACAAGTGGCTGCGTGCAAGAGCCTTCATGCGTACAATGCCAGGATGACCCTCGTGGAGGGAATCTAGGACCCTAGTCCTCATTGAGGTGGGAATGACAACTCTGCTTCCCCAAAGCAGACAACCCTGAGAGGTGGACAACTCGTTCCTTTTAGACCAGAAACTCTGAAACTCAGGACTAGGAGGCCATCCAGACAAAACCCAAGAAAGGACACGTGAAAGTGTGTGATCTGTGCCTGATTCAGCGGCTACATTCCTGGCACTCAGGGGGGACTCGGGCAAGGCTTGAATGGAGAGAGTATTGATGGCTGGCGCGGGGTCAGCCTCTATTACCGGCAGGGGTAATCTACTGAGGCCATCAGCATGGCCCATTTCCTCTCCAGGCTTGTGAAGTAGGGAAAAATCATATGCAGACAAGAAGATAGATCACCTGAGCATCCTGGGGGAGATGATTTGGGGGGTTTGTTTACGTGTGGTAAACAGTCCCAACAAAGGCTTATGGTCAGTGAAGACCGTGAAATGCCTACCATATAAAAAATCATGGAATTTTTTAATTCCAGCAACAACAGCTAAGGCCTCCCTGTCTATTTGAGCATAATTGCGCTCAGCTGAAGACAATGTTCTGGAGTAATATGCAACAGGAACCTGAGTTCCATCAGCCCTGAGGTGGCTCAGTACAGCACCCACCCCGTAAGGGGAAGCATCACAAGCGATGCACACAGGAAGGGACTCATTGAAGTGAGCAAGTACACTGTTAGAAGTGAGAAAGGCCTTGACCTCATTGAAACTGGCCTCATGAGTTTGTGACCACTGCTATACTGCCTGTTTATCTAATAGCCTATGAAGAGGCTCAGCTACACTAGCCTTGTGTGGAAGAAAGGAATTGTAGAAATTCAGAAGGCCCAGAAAAGCCTGTAGTTCGGCCTTAGACTTTGGCCTAGGGGCTTGCATAATGGCTTTTAGTTTGGATTCAGCAGGATGAATCCCAGCAGCATCAATTTTGAACCCCAGAAACTCAGTAGAAGACACCCAATTTTACATTTGTCCTTCTTGAGTTTGAGTCCCGTTTCCCTGAACCTTAATAGGACAGCCCTTAGCCTTTCAGCTAGAATGTGTGTGGAGTCTCCTGCAATTAAGACATCATCAAAATAGGGGCAAACCCCTGGTATACCCCGTAGTGTGTTTTCCATTACGCTTTGGAAAATCCCAGGAGCGACATTTACTCCAAATTGAAGTCTCTTTACCCTGAAAGCTCCTCTGTGGGTCACAATAGTCTGAGCTATAGCAGAGTCACCGTCAACAGGCAGCTGTTGATATGCTTGAGCTAGGTCAAGCTTTGCAAAAACGCGCCCCCCCCTTGAGGGAGGCCAGGATGTGACTGACCACAGGAACAGGATAGGCATGTTGCTGCAATGCCTTATTTAGAGTGCATTTGTAATCAGCACAGATGCGAATGTCCCCATTTGCCTTAAGAGGCGTGACAATGGGGGTCTCCCATGGACTGGAGTCAACTGGTTCTAGAATTCCCTGTTGGATCAGTTTATCCAATTCAGTGTCAATTTTACTCTTTAAAGCAAAAGGGACCCTTCTTGCTTTAATTCTAATGGGAGTGACGGTGGGGTCTAGCTTTAAGGACACAGGAGGTCCTTTGAACGTGCCCAGCTGGGGGCTGAAAACATCTGCAAATTCTTTGCAGACTTCCTGTAGGTCGAGTGTTTGTAGGCTGTTGAGCCCTGTGACGTGTATTCCCAAGGCCTCAAACCAATCGAGTCCTATGAGACTCGTTCGTTCACCCCCTACTACTAATATGTCTAGTGGACCTTCAAAATCCTTATGCTGTACATTAAGGGTGGCCTCCCCTTTAACACACACTCTGGAGTTTTGAAAGTCTGTTAACAAAATATCAGAAGGCCTCAGCTTGGCCTGAGTTCCACTACCGGAACAGATCTTCCTAAAAGTGTGCATAGAAATGATCGAAAGTGCAGACCCCGTGTCCAGTTCCATAGTTAATGGAACCCCTTGTAGCTTCACTTTAAGTGACAGCTTTTTCTTAATGGGCTTGTGTGTGCCTGTCCTGTAGATGCTTCTTCGCGAAGCGCAAAACCCCACCCTATTCTGGCTGGGGACCCTGGTACCTTTCAGGCGCAATTCTTCCTGAGGTTGTACCTTCTGACTGCCCAGGCACACAGCTGCAATGTGTCCTTGTTTTCCACACGCCCGGCAGATAGCGGAGCGGAGCTTGCAGTTGGCTCTCTTGTGGCGACCTCCACAACTGATGCACTTGGGGAGCACTGAAGAGCTTCCTCTTGGTTTTCCTTCCTTTGTGGGGTGGAGACGGTCCACTTCCTCGTCCGGATCCTCCTCGGAGTTTCTTTGGACTTCTTCCTGGTGCACAGATGCAGCATCTGGACTGTTTCTGATCGGCCGCATGTTCTTGATGGCGCCGCCCGCTGCTTCTTCTGCGGTGACCTCTCTCAAGGCATCTTGGAAAGACAAGTCCTCCTTGGCGAAAAGTCTCTGTTGCAACTCTCGATGCCTTAGCCCACATACAAACCAGTCCCTCAATCATTCTTCGAGGTCCTTGAACTCGCAATGTTTGGCGGCTTTCCTCAGTGCGGCGATGTACTCTTTGGCCGATTCTCTGGGTCGTTGATCCCTCTGCTCGAAGGTGTGGCGCCACGCGATGACGGACATCTTAGGTTGGAAGTGCTCCTTCAGTAACTTTTTTAGATCTGCGTAGCTGACAGACTCTAAAGGAACAGGTGCTGCGAGGTTCTCCACGATTTCGAATGCGTCTTGACCGCAAACGCACAGCAGGGTGGCAGCCTTCAAGCTCTCTTCCCTCACCTGGTTCACCTTGAGGTAGTTTTCCACCCTGGCTGCGTAGGACTCCCACCTCTCTGGATGTGAGACGTCGAATTCCGAAAGCCTTCTAATCTTCGCCATTTCGTATCAGGAAGGGTCTATCAGCCAGCCTACCCCCGAATGCACGCTGGATTGGCAGGTAGCTGCCGAGTCAACGCCGTTCCTGCCGCTCCGGACTCACTCGGGTAAGCTTACACCTTCTCTTTTCCGATGTAAGGCAATCCCACCTTCGTCGCCAGTGTTGAATCCGTTGTGAAATGGTAAGACACGAGAAGCAGTTGTAGTTCTCAGGAAACCTTTATTCTTCAGTTCAGCTTACATTGGAATATGGCGGCAATGCCCAAAACTCTCGGCCTCCTTTTTATAGGCCTTTCCCGGGTCAATCTGTTACTTTTGGCGCACCAGCACCCGCGCATGCGCACATGTACTGGCGACAGTCTGTCTGGTCCCGGGCAATCTTGCACCTGCCCGGGACCGTCCGCAATGCCCCGAGCCTGCTTGCACAGGCTCAGGACATAACAGATTCCATTTGCTCTTCTGCCCCTATGCTTTGATTGACACCGGACTAGATTTTTGAACTGCCTCACTACCAGACAAGACTTCAATTTCTATATCTTTCCTGAGATGTAAACATGGCCTCACAGTGGCGTCCTAGGCAATGGTGGGATTCAAATATGTGAACAACCAGTCCTCTGTGTGGATGCCGCTTCTGTAAGTCCATTCTGGGTCTGGGCAACAAAAAATTAGCTACTGGTTCTGCCGAAGTGGTGCGAACTGGTTGAAACCCACCACTAGTCCTAGGTGCTTGGTGGGATTTTAACAGATGTTTCATTACCAAACTAGGTAACGTCATCAGTGCTACAAGGAAGTGAGTTTTGCTCTTATTTTTATATATCAGTTGCAAATAAGAGCAAACCCCCACTCCTTTTTAGCACTGATGATGTTACCTAGTTTGGTAATGAAACGTCTGCAAAAACAAAAAACCCTTACCAAGTTTAGATGGGTCCAAGAACCCCACAGTTCAACCTGAACTGCACATGTTCTGTTTTATCAATATAGCGCCGCCTGCCTCTGTATTTGGCTATATTGCTGCTTGTAAGTAAAAGACTTGTAAATCAAGCTGGATCTGTGTGCTTTGTCTGAAACAGGACAGTGTACATACAATTAGTACATAGCAGAGGACAAAAAAAAGAGAACCTTGTAGACCAGTGATGGCGAACCTTTTAGAGACTGAGTGCCCCAAAATCACCCCCGCCCCACCCCCACTCTGCCCCCACTCTGTTCCTGTCCCCCCTCCCTGTCCCCTACCTTCTCCCCTCCCCCCTGACCCACCCCATCCCATCCCACCCCCACCCCGCCCACCTGCAGGGCCACCCACCTCCTCCACGGCCCACCACAGATCACCCAGGTGTCCCAACAGCGCCATGGCAGCCAGGTTCTCTGCCCATGCCCCACAGCATCAACTGCGCATGACAGGGCATGAGGGCGGAGTCTTGTCCCCACTGCCCGGCTGCCATGTCCTTGGCTGCGCTGTTCCGCGCGGGCTGTGCTTGGGGGCAACTCTCCTCTGGGGGGGTTGCTGGTGAGGAGGGGGCCGTAAGGGGAGGCAGGGCTGGGACAATGGTCCGTGTGCCCTCAGAGAGGGCTCTGAGTACCATAGGTTTGTCACCCCTGTTATAGACTTATAATCAGGCCTTGGCATCTTCACTTAAAACAACCCATGGAAAAGACAGTATTTGATATGAAATGAGAAAAATTCTGGGCCAGGGGAACGAATAGTATGATATTGCCTAAATTATTTCATATATGCCATACAGTATGTAAACTAAGTATATCACAAGTCACTTCCTATACATCTCTACCCACCTGAAAATTACAACAAACGGCTCTTTCTGTTTCTCTCTGAGAGGAAATGAGTGAAGGGCTTTTACTACAGGAGAGTTTTAAAATAATGCAAAACAGAACCCAAGCAACAATAAGCAGGAAAACCTGAATTAAGACAACAATCAATGCATTTTTCCCCTTTTTGTTTACTCACAGCACAATCAAGGTATGAATGGCACAAGCGTATACAAAATGCCAGCAGAGTCCAACATCTTGAAAAAGGAGACCTGGCAGCCCATAATTTTTGGCTTTCACGGAACAATGCCCACGCTCACAGTTAATTTTATGGTTAAACTTTGAATGAAATAGAAATACATATCAACCCACATTTGCAATCAGCTTTGATCTAAGGAGAAAGACATGCCTCACTATGAAAACATTGGTAGACAGCAATGCAAAACCTCTTTGAATCAATTGATTAGGAGACCACAGGATTCAGACCACGTTTTTTCCCCCCTAATAGTCCTGAAAGCAAACAGCAACCATGTTCAGACATACCCAAAGCAGTTGTTTTCACCACAAAATGAATCTAAACACTGGCTGGTAAAAATAAAACTTCTTGTGCTTCAGGAATTTTTCTATAGGACTGGGTACCACACAAAATTATTTACATTTTTGACTTGCATATATTTAGAAGTGTTTGGGATAAGGATCCTTATCCTGCTTAAAGTGAGCAAACAATTGTACAAAAAAAAAAAAGAAGGAAAAGAAAGCTCCTAGTCAACTTTTGCTAAAAAGAACAATCAGTGGAACAACTTGCCTCCAGAATTTGTGGGTGCTCCAATACTGGAGGTTTTTAAGAAGAGATTGGACAACCATTTGTCTGAAATGTTATATGCTGCTTCATAGTGCTTTACAATCCTCTCTAAGCAGTTTATAGAGTCTGCATGTTGCCCCCAACAATCTGGGTCCTCATTTTACCAACCTCGGAAGAATGGAAAGGTGAAAGAATAGGGTCTCCTGCTTGAGCAGGGGGTTGGACTAGAACAGACATGTCAAACACAAGGCCCGGGGGCCAGATGCGGCCCGCAAAGTGGTTTCATGTGGCCCGTGAAGCCATCCTGGAAAAAGTGAAGGAACGGCCCCCACTGCCTTGGCCCTGGCCCAGGCTGGCCAGGAGCCAACGTACAATTTTGTGGTGGCCATCTATGCTGAAACGCATTCAGTCTTAGCTCCACAAGGCCGTCTGAAAACAGCGAGGAACCAGCCCCTGCTGCATCGGCCCCGCCCCCTGGGTGCATGCTGGAGAGGTGTCACCCTTTCCCTCACCTACTTCACATATCTAGCTTGATGGGCTCCGGCGGAAGGGTTTCAGCAGGCAGTGAGGCTCCTCCAGTGGACCATGCCTTGGCACTTGCCCCGGTCTTACCCCCTTCTGCCAGAGACCCTCAGATCTGTCCCACTCCTGCCCAGGCCCCCACAGGCACCCTTGACGCGAACGATGTAGAGCTGGCCATGCCCACCCAATAGGCCACACCCACTCTGTCCACACCCACCCAGTAGGCCACACCCACCCAACTCAGTCCCCCGAGGGCAACCGCAATGCTGATGCGGCCCTCAGTGAAATTGAGTTTGACACCCCTGGATTAGAAGACCTCCAAGGTCCCTTAAAACTCTGTTATTCTGTAAAAATATGGAATGTCCTAAGAAAAGAAGCTATTAGACAAGATCAGGAACAGACAGACTATCCAGACAACCTAATAGCTAGCACAGGATTTATGAGCCATTGCTATCTTTCAAAAGCTCTGGGGCTTTCTTAGCTGCTTCCCCTATTTTCATGAGAAGCCAACTTGATGATACTTTTGAGTTTCTGTTGTAAATTTAAGACTGTCTTCCCCAAAGCTCTTTCACTGTTATTGGTGGTGTTTGCTGGGAATGACAGAAGTCCAACATATTTGGATGGTATCCGGTTGGGGGAAGCTGCTGAGATACTGCCAGTCAGAAATAGGGTTAGGAGACGGCCATTGAATCTTGCATTGCTAGTCTTCCTCTGAAAAAATAATCTGTAAGCCAGGGAACAGAAGATGTGGGAAGAAATGGGGGGAAAGTGGTCCTCTAGCCCAGGGGCCCTCAACCTTGGCAACTTTAAGACTTGTGGACTTCAACTCCCAGAATTCCTCAACTCAATTCTGGGAGTTGGAGTCCACAAGTCTTAAAAGTTCCCAAGGTTGAGGACCCCTACTCTACCCTAGGGCAGCATTAAAGACTAAAGTTCTGTAAGCCACTGACGAACAACTGAGACCCAAATTAGTGGGCAATTAAGTCTCCTCACAGTTGAAGACTTTCCAGGTGTAGACTCAGAAAGAACTCTGGATGATTCCATGACTAGGTGGGTTCTATAGTTTTTGGCATTATCAGCTAATGGTAGTCAGTATTAAAATAAATTTTGACCTGATTTTGTTTCTCTCAGTCACACTGAGAGACTTGAGCTGTCTCAGCTTTTGCATCTGGACCATTATTTGATTTGATACTCAGCTTCATGTATGATCAATGGTTCAACCTTAAAATTGGCTTTCAATTCCTTGTAAGTCATGGGTCTTCAAACTTAGTCCTTTTATGACTTGTGGATTTCAACTCCCAGAATTCCTCAGCCAGTATGCCTGGCTGAGGAATTCTGGGAATTGAAGTCCACAAGTCATAAAAGGGCCATGTTTGAAGACCCCTGCACTAAGTGGTAGACTCACGGCTTAATATCAGCTTGATTTCTGTGACAGGATTTCACAGAGGCCTTGAAAGCTCCAAACCTGTTTTCTGTTACAATCCCTTTTTTGAATCCCTTGTCTGTTACGATCTCTTCCAAAGAAGCACTCATCCAAAGTATATTTGTCTGGCCTCTCTTAGTTAACTAGGCAAAATACTGCATGAATGCACTCTGTTAGACAAAATGATTAAAACAAGTAAAATTTTAATGGAAAGAAGGACTAGGGGTGACATCATAGCAGGGTTTCAATATTTGAGGGGCTGCCACAAAGAAGAGGGAGTCAAGCTATTCTCTAGTCTAAAGCACCTGAAGGCAGGACAAGAAGCAACAACGGGAAACCAGTCAAAGAGAGAAGCAACCTAGAACTAAGGAGAAATTTCCTGACAGTGAGAACAATCAATCAGTGGAACAACCTGCCTCCAGAAGCTGTGGATTCTCCAACACAGGAAGTTTTTAAGAGGAGACTGGATAGCCACCTGTCTAAATGGTATAGGGTTTCCTGCCTGAACAGGGGGTTGGACTAGAAGACCTCCCAGATCCCTTCCAATTGTTGTTATTTACTACTACAGTAAAATTATGAAGCCATTCTGAAAGAATTTCACAATTGCTGGGTATTAAACGCAAATTTCTTGTATGACTTTTTCCCATTCGTTCTTTGTAAAGGTTTGGGAGTGAATCCCTATTGGGCTGGAGTTATAGTTGCTATCCATTTCTTGTTTTTCTAACCAAGTATCAAAATATCTAGTATGAGCTTGTTTACTTTTCACCAAGTGGGAACTATTGTACATTTGATAGTAGCTATCAACTGCAGCTGGTAGCAGCCAAAGTTAGAGAATCTCAACCTAGTAATAAAATTACTTCTAATTGCCATAGATTTTGAAGAATTTGGTTTAAAAAGAAGGCAAGTTTTCATTTATCTATTCCTTCTTCTTTGCTCTCTCAGAAAACACCATGGACTCATGCTACAACTTGCTGCAGATGGATGTTAACTCTGCTTAGAATGCCATCCTATTCTGGCCTTAGATCAGAGTTTGAAGTAATTACTGAATGAGCATCTCTTTGTAGTCAAATACAGGAAAGGGAAGATTAAATAGACTTCTTTTCCACATCCTTTTGGTTTTGTTATCAAAATTTCTGTGAATGGCCAATCTGAGCAGTAATACAGTGATGAATATTCTTCAGTATTTGCTCAAAAGCATTGTTTACTCAACACTCTTCATCTCAGTTGTCCTATCAAAGAGCTTCCAGCTGGTACTTAATTACAACATACAACCCACAAATCATTATCTTTGTCGCTAAATTATTCAGCACTGAACCACTGATACAGCAATACTGTACAATTAATTTTATCGTTTCCTTTTTATTAGAGTTCCAATTTCCCCCCCCCCCAGTAAGTTATCACTGTTATAAAATATGGAAGGGCATTTGAGATTTGTTGCTTAGAAGATCTGTGCCATTTGCATAAAGAGTACCATTCAGATTCTCCCCCTATAGAAAAACTTGGATTTGTAAAGCCATCTGGCTACAAAGAAAGCCTTAAAAAGTGTGTGGGAAAGGCCTCATCCAATCTTAAAACCATGATGGGAAACTGAACAAGATCCGGGTTGTGGTTTGAGCGTTCTGTGTGATTCTTGGCACTGCTTTTTTCTGTTCGTTTTTCTGTACTGCTTTGAAAAACATTGATAAGGCAGAACATACATTTTATAAATAAATATAATAGAACAGAGCAACCACATAATGCACACTTTTCCTGATTTTCCTAATTTGTACACATCAGAGGGAGAAACTTTTCTTGGCTCAAAGTGGTAATACTGTCTTTCTTTTTCCTTTTAAGAAATACACCCACACAATCTTGATTATGATCTGACATAACCAACCTAGAATTAAGGAGAAATTTCCTGACAGTGAGAACGATCAGTGGAACAACTTACCTTCAGAAATTATGGGTGCTCCATCACTGGAGGCTTTTAAAAAGAGAATGGACAACCACTTATCTGAAATGGTATAGGGCAGAGGTCTTCAAACTTGGCCCTTTTATGACTTGTGGACTTCAACTCCCAGAATTCTTCAACCAGGCACGCTGGCTGAGGAATTCTGGGAGTTGAAGTCCACGAGTCATAAAAGGGCCAAGTTTGAAGACCCCTGGTATAGGGTCTCCTGCTTGAGCAGGGGGTAGGACTAGAAGACCTCCAAGGTCCCTTCCAATTTTTATTCTGACCTAATAGTGTAATCTTAGGCTGTACTGATAAAACAAGAGTAGATCAGTTTTTTATATTTCTTGTTGAGTAACTGCAGTAGTTTGCCATCTAATTACTGATCAGTTATGTGCCTTCAGGTCAGTGTTGATTCTTAGCAACCACATTGCTAGTTTTTCTCTAGAATGAACTATTCCCAATGTGGCCCTTCAGCTCTTCCAATGGTGAATCTACTGTCACAGCATTGAGTCCATCTACTTTACTTTTTCTTCTTTTTCCTTCCATCTTTGTCAGAGAGCTAAAATGTCGCATAATATGTCCGAAGTAAGATAATTTGAACATGGTCATTTGTGCCTTAAGTGAGAACTCTGGGCTGGTGTCTTCAACAGTCCATTTGTTTATTTTCTAGGTAGTCCATGGTATTACATCAGATTATAAATCAGGAGTCTTGTTCAATGCCAGCATTCAAAAGATCAATCTTGTTTCTACCCTGCTTTTTCAAAGTTCAACTTTTATTCCCTAAGCAGAGGTGAGGAACCTTGGCTCTTTTATGACTTGGGGACTTCAACTCCCCAAATTCCTGAGTTGAAGTCCACAAGTCATAAAAGAGCCAAGTTCCCCATCCCTGCCCTAGAGTGACATAGGGAGAACCATTGCCTAAATTATTTTGATAAATGTAGACATATCCCAGCATTTGAGTAGCGAGACAGTTATTGAGTTTTGCCCCATTTTACAACCTTTCTTGGCACACCGCTAAGTGAATCACGGCAGTTGTTTAGTAACAGGGTTGTTAAGTGAAGCTGGCTTCCCCATTGAATTTGCTTGTCAGAAGGTTGCAAAAGGTGATCCCATGATTCTGGGGCACTGCAACCGTCATAAATATGAACCTTTGCACAGGTTCGCCTAGTGCACCAGTTGCGGCCTTATTTGGACCGGGAGGCTTTACTCACAGTCACTCATGCCCTTGTCACCTCAAGACTGGATTACTGTAACGCGCTCTATATGGGGCTACCCTTGAAGGGCGTTCGGAGGCTGCAGTTGGTTCAGAACGCAGCCGCGAGAATGATTGTGGGCGCGCCAAGGTACACTCACGTGTCACCTATCCTCCGCGAGCTGCACTGGCTTCCTGTGGGTCTCCGGACGCAATTCAAGGTGTTGGTTATCACCTTCAAAGCCCTTCATGGTATAGGGCCAGGTTACTTACAGGACCGCATTCTGCCGCACAGCTCCCAGAGACCGGTGAGGTCCCATAGATTGGGCCTCCTTCAGGTCCTGTCGGCCAGACAATGTCGGCTGGCGGGCCCTCGGGGAAGGGCCTTTTCTGTGGTGGCTCCGACCTGGTGGAATCAACTTCCCCCCGAGGTTCGAATTACTCCCACCCTGCCGGCCTTTAAGAAAGCCGTTAAAACTCTCCTGTTCCGGCAGGCCTGGGGCTGATGTCCCTGGGGGGCCGGGATATGATCAGACTCGCGGTATGACTGGATTATTTTATTGTTTTACGACTGTTTTTAACTTTGTACGCCTCCCTGAGTCCTTTGGGATTGGGCGGCATATAAATATTTGTAAATAAATAAATAAATAAATAAAATCAGTTGCCAAGGGTCTGAATTTGGATCACATGACCATGGGGATGCTGCAATGGTCGTAAATGTGAAAAACAGCCACAACTCACTTTTTTTCAGTGCTGTTGTAATTTCGAACGGTCACTAAATGAATAGTTCTACGTCGAGACTACCTGTATAGATGGAAATTCATCTTTTTCTATCACACATAGACGTGCGTCTTGGTGAATGGTTCCCTCAACTGTTCTTCATATGATTTAGCCTCCAGTCCCCTTACCAATTTTGTTGCCCTTCTCTTTCTAGAGTGCAGACAACTTCTTTTTTTCTATTGTTGTGACCAAAACTGGATGCAGTATTCCAAGTGTAGACTTATCAGTGCAGTACAAAGTGGTATTAACACTTCACATGATCTTGACATTCTCTCTCTCTTGATGCAGCCTAGGAGTGCAATATAGCTACTGTGGGAAGTCAGCCCCCAGAGAAGGACATATTAAAAGGGCAGAAAAATATATTTCCTCAAAGGATCTTAAAGAGGCAGAAAAGCATGCCCAGTTTTCTTAATAGCCCCAAGTCTCCCTCCCCCAAGCAGAAACCAGCTCTATAGAAATGCAGATGTAAAAATCCAGGAAGGTTGGAGGCCCCCAGCTAGAAGATTAAGAAGACCTAAAATCTACATACCCCACCCAAACTCTAAGACAGGACAAAATAGGATTAACCCACAGATGCCAAAGGACACACCCAGATTCAGGTCAGAATACATGACACAGGAAATACAAAGCCTCAAACAGGAACAGGAAACAACTCCAAACAAAAGGCTCAAGAAGGTATAAAAACCCACTCCCTACATGTGCTCTCTCTTTTTTCTCCCAGAGCCATCTTTCTGCCTGGCTCTGCTCTTCAATAAACTGCAACCTTCTTTCTAAAGCAGTCGCCATGTTGTTTATTCCTGGCTTGGACTGAACCATGATGAAGACTTTTCCTTCAACACCACCATAAAGTGTAAACTTAAGCCTTCTGTTTTTGCTGCAACAAATGATTTCTGTTTTCCGAACACTAACAGACCCATATGAAAAAAAAAAAAAAAAACTACCACAGAACTCCTGGAAAAATCAGTGGACAAGTCTCTGCATGCTTTGGATCTGGAAACCAAGAAGCGCTCCAAATATGTTTTTCTCTCAATCTCAGTAACAACAAGCTGTGAATTTGGCTGCCTTGGGACCTGCTCGACAAGGAAAGTGCTTGGCAATCCTTGGCTATTGGTGTGGGCTGAATATCAATGGGCCAAATTGCAGTATTAGGAGAATTAACTAAGTAGGACAGAGGGTGCCTCTGTAAAAGCAGAATATGCAGAATCGAACAGATCCAGGTGTGTGTTGCTCTTAAACCAAGCCTTGGCTTTGCTCCAAGGCAAAACAAAATTCTAAGGAAGACCATGCAACTGAATTGCTTCCTTCAGTGCTCCCTCCTCTTCTGGCTCTGCTCCAATCAGGTCTGAACCTTTTTACCCTTTCTGTTCCCAGTGAGTAAGCTTCTGCACCTACGCCAGCTACTTGCATAGATTAGAACATCCTAAAGCCACCCTGACCTCGGAGAAGAACTTTGCCTCCAATTTATGAGAAGAAGAAGAAGCCTTACTTCTACCTGCTTTTCCATTCACAACAGGAAGATTTAAAGATGAAATCAGAAGGCAAATCTGCAAAGCATAGGTTTGCCTCTATGGACTCAAACATCTGTTTGTAAGATCTCAAGGAGCAATCATGTAAGCAAGACCTCTGCTTGGCAACCTGAAAGCCGGCTGCCACTCAGAAAAAGAATCCTGAATTAGTTTGAGACAGATGTTGCTCAGTGAACAGACTTTAAGAATCAGTTCTATTGTAGATTCTTTTCGCTTATTTTTCCCAGGACATACGATACCACCAAAGCAATTAATTCAATTGCTGATATTGAAAAGCCGTTGCATTACAGATAGTCCTTGACTTACGATCACAAGTGAACCCAAATTTCCATTGTTAAGCAAGACAGTTGTTAAGTGAGCTTTGCCCCATTTTTGTGAACTTTCTTGCCATAGTTGTTGAGTGAATTACTGCAGGGATTAAATTAGTAACTTGGTTGTGAAGGGAATCTGGCTTCCTCATTGATTTTACTTTGTTGGTGGAAGGTTACAAAGGGTGATCACATCCCAGCACACTACAACCGTCATATATACACATCAGTTACCAAGCGTCCAAAATTCAACCCAAAATTTCTATTGCTAAGCAAGGCAGTTGTTAGATGAGTCATGCTCCATTTTATGACCTATTTTTGTCGTGGTTGTTAAGTGAATCCCCAAAATTGTTAAGTGAATCATGTGGTTGCTATGTGAATCTGGCTTCCCCATTGACTTTGCTTGTCAGAAGATATATATATATATATATATATATATATATATATATATATATATATATATATATATATAAAAAATTAACATAAAAATTGAGGAACGTAGTCTCCTGGGTGTATACATATTCAAAAGATAAAAACGAGCACCAGGAGGTAAAACAATTAAATGTTTAATAAATAAATAACCTAGCTTTCGATGGCTATATTGCTGTGCTCAGGTTAGTCTGAGTTGCAGAGGGGTTTAAGATTTTGGGGTTAGGGAGTCGTTTGTCAATAAGGGCGGGTTTCCAAATGGCTGGTAGGCGGGAGGTATCATCTCGCTTGTTCATGCTGTGTGGGCGTTTTTCTATCTCGATGGCTTCTCTGATTATTCTGTTATTAAAATGTTCACTTTGGCAATGGTTCTGGTATTTTTAAAGTCAATTTCATGTCCTGTGGCTTTAAGGTGTTGGACCAGGGAAGATGTTGGTTCCTCTTTTTTGACTGAGTTCTTATGTTCTTCAATGCGTGCACTTATTCTTCTGTTGGTTTGTCCGATGTATGTGGTGGGACAAGTGGTGCATGGGATTTCGTATACTCCTTGATTTTCTAATTCAATTTTATCTTTGGGGTTTCTAAGGATGGTGGATATTTTTCTGTTTGTGCAGAATGCTGTTTTGATGTTGTGTTTATGGAGGATCTTACTGATTCTGTCTGTGGTGCCTTTTATGTATGGGAGGAGGGCTTTGCCGTTTTCTTGTTCTTTGTCTTGGATTTTAGTGGGGGTTTCTTTTTGGATTTTATTCTTTTGGCTTTCAAAAGCCAATAGAATAAAAGGGAGTAGCACAGCTAAGGAAAAGGGGAAAAAAATGGCGGAATGCGTTGTTTGGCGACCCCCATGAAATGGTCGTTCGACCCCAAATGGGGTCCCGACCCACAGGTTGAGAACCACTATTCTAAAATAAACTGAATCTTCTTTCTCTTTCATTTTCAGTGACAATCTATCTATTTCTAAAAAAATAAAATATTTAACTCTTCCTCCGTTGGTAAATCTTCATTTTTCCAATGTTGAGCGAATACAATTCTCGCTGCAGTTACTACATGTAAAATTAGATATATACACTGTTTCTCATAATTTCCTACAATTTTGCCTAACAAAAATAATTCTGGTTTAAAATCTGTATGTTTTTTGTCATTGTCTCTAACCATATGTGTATGGACTTTTGAAGTTTTGTTTTTATTCCTTTTTCAGCTTTTTCTGCATTCCCTTTTAATTGGAATTTCATTATATTTTATTATGCAGAATGTTCAATATGTTAGTCTAGTCAAGCTATTATAAATGCATTTAGGATCAGGGCCAGTCCTGACAGTTCTGCGGACAAGCGTGGAGCAGAAGTACTGTTCGCTAAAAATGATGGATTTAATAACAAAGTTGATTACCAGATTATAAATCTGATATTTTAAGAAAAAGACAACAGTGTTTAGAACTGGGTTTTCTATCCACAGTCCTGAAGCCTTTTAACTAAGAGCATTTCTGCTGGGTGGAATCATTCAACCCGCATTCTGGTTTTCCATGTCTTTTCCCTTACCCACCCCCAAATACAATGAACTGAATAGGTAGAGCTGGATAACACTGATCTACTAATAAAAATTCAATTCCCATTCCAGATTATCTGCCACAACCTTTGAAAATCAAAAAGAATCCTGTAGGTTGTAGGGCTATCTTCCTACTCTAACGAAGAACTGTTATGTTCATCTCATCTAAGCAAAATATCAAAAAATTGGTACTGAAAGTTACTGAGAGGTTTAAGAGAATTAAAAATCCTTTTTCTACCATCTAGTTTATAGCAAATAATCTATCAGGTAAACAATATAATTTCTATCCAAAAACTATGCATCAAATCACACAGAAACAGATCCAAATAAATCAGTCTGATCCATGAAATCTTACAGAAGAGTTGCCATTATATATCTAGATATTAATAAGAGCAAAATCTAGTACATTGCGGTCATGATGTCTGTAAAGTCATTTTCACTTTTGACCAGGGACAATTGTTTTTCATGTATCAGACTGCATGCTGGTCAAGAAAACTAAAAGGGAAGATAAATAAAATCCTTGAAATAAATGAAGTATTCCAAATAGCCCGATACTTATATCTTATAAAGTAATAGAATCAGTTTTCAGAAATACGATTGAATTCATATAGTTGCCAATCTTTAGAATGTACTATCTGTAGAGCAAAGTTAGTGTCTTTTAGACACGTAGACCAATTTTTCAGCAATGCAAAGAGACATACCAGCCCAATCTGTATATTTTGTTCTAGTGAAATAATTAATAATCCATAGATTTTCTTGGACAGAATACAGAAACTAGGAACAACATTCACAGACATGTTTGTATTTTAAAATGAACACCTGCAACACACTGAGATTAGCATTTTATATTTTCATAATCTTTATTACTGGAAAATTAAGTAAAGCAGCCAAACTTGTTTTATCTAATGAAGAAATGGGGGGGGGGGAAACACAAAGAAAAAGAAGTATCAGCTAGGATCTAGGTTATATTTCTCATGCCAGAATTGTGACTCATATTTGAAATTAACAGATCAAATCAAACCAAATTTATTTATCTGATGTCCACCAGCAGCAGTTAACAGAGCTGTCTAAAAACTGAGTAATACAATGAGCATTTAAAACAACCAACCAAATACCCCAGCTGCTTATATCAACTTTCCCCACAACAACCTTTTTTATTGAAATTTTTATAAACTTTTTACAATAAAATCCCTCCCCCATCCCTCCCCCCATCCCTCCATAACCCTCCCCCCCTTCCCAGAGCTGAATACAGAGCTAAAAGAAACAGAAAAAAACCATAAAAATTAAATAAACATCAATCAACTATATATAAATCCTAAAAAAATTGAAAAAACACTTTAACTCCAATACATTCCCACAACAACAACCTTGTGAGGTGAGTTGGGCTGACAGAATGGAACTGATCAAGGTCGCCCAGCTGGTTTTCATGTTTAAGCAGGACTAGAACTCACCATCTCCTGGTATGGCGCAAAGTCACCCAGCCAGTTTTCATGCCTAAAGTGAGATTAGAACTCACCGTCTCCTGGTGATTGGCCCAAAGTCATCCAATTGGCTTTCATGCCTAGGGCAGGACTAGAACTCACCATCTCCTGGTGATTGGACCAAAGTCACGCAACTGGCTTTCATGACTAAGGCAGGAATGTAGCTGATATGTATACCTATCCAAATGAAACTGAAATGAATTATGAATTTTACTACAGATTAGACAACCCCGGGATCCATTGGGTCATTCTTCTCTCCACATATGATACAAGCTAATGCTGTTTCTCCTGCCCTCTTAACTCTCAGGAGAGCCCTGCTGAAGCCTCTCCTCCTCTTCTTCCTCCTCCTCCCCCCCTCAGCTCACCTGCGGAACTGCCTGCCACTTGGCTGGGAGGAAGAGGAATAAAAGAAGCACAGGCCATGATGAAAACTGCACCCCAGCTCCCCACCCTGGGGTGTCTCCAAGGGACCCCTCCCTCCAGGAAGAATGAGGGCTCATGGGTTGCTGGTGTCTCCTAGCCAGCCCTACATTGCCAGCAGGCATCCGAGTTGCTTCCTCATTCTTTCCTCTCTGGCTATTGGCATTAAGAGATTTCAAATTTCAGCCTCGGTTACAAAGCAGCTAATGGCCGATTGGCTGTGGGAGCCAGGGGGATGTAGGAAAGAGGGTGGGGATACACTCCTCCCATCTTCCCCCCTGGGCCATGCAACCTGCAGGGTTTCTGGGAAGTGTAGTCAGAAGGTGTGGTGGCACTGAAACGGCCACAACTTTGCCAAATTTCAATCCCACCAGAGTCAGGGGTCCCCCAGATTTTGGATGCCTTCTGTCAATTAGCCCATTTGAGTTACGTGGATTCAAAAACTGTTGCCCTATGATGCACTGTTTCACCCAATTAAAGGTTGCAAGGTATCAAACAGACATTTAGTCATATGTATCATTAGAAGTCCCATTTAGAAATAGATTTATTACGAAAAGGAACACAGCCACAAGTATTGAACATTTCGAATCTCCATTTTTCCTGCTTGAAGCTTTATTGTTGGGTGTTTCCTGACTATGGATACCATTATCCCTGCAGCTGTGGAGAAGTGGTAAACAGCTGCTCTGCCTTCTATTAAGGCTAGTAAACAAGGGAACTTCCCCTTTTCATTATCATTAATCTTCCCTTCTCCTTTGTACTTGTTTACTATCGACCCTGGCAAGAGGCTGAACATCTGTTTACTGGTTTGCCTGTTTGGTGAGTTGCAGTTTGTCTGCATCCAAGTCAGTCTTGACTTCTGATAACTGTCTGGACAAGTCCCTGTAGTTTTCCAGGCAAGATTTCCGAAATGGTTGGCTATTGCCTCCTTCCTAGGACTGAGAGAGACTGGCTGGCCCAAGTCTGTGTCTAAGGCAGGACCAGAACTCACAAGTCTCCCAGGTTCTAGCCCAGTGATGGCAAACCTTTTAGAGACCGAGTGCCCAAACTGCAACCCAAAACCGACTTATGTATCGTGGGGTGCCGGGTGGGTGTGGCCCATTGGGTGGGTGTGGCCTATTGGATGAGTGTGGCCCATTGGGTGGGCGTGGCTGCGGTGGTAACGGCAGACTGGGTGGGACTAAAAAGTTCAATCAATCAATTCCAACTTTGCGAGATCTTTTTTTCCCCGCGAGAAGTTGAAATTGACTGATTGATTGAACCTTTTTTTTTTTTTGCACACGGCGGCGGAGGCCTAAAGCGAAAAGGTTTTATAAAACCCAGCTGAAGGCCTAGGACTGGGGCAACAGCACGTGTGCCCACAGAGAGGGCTCTGAGTGCCGCCTCTGGCACCCGTGCCATAGGTTCGCCACCACTGTTCTAGCCCATCTGCTTAGCACCTCCCAATTCTCAACATGTACGAAAGCTTCATTCATTCCTTAGAAACAGAGAAAAGAGCAGCTTTCAATGGCCTGAGATGAGAATTATTTATTTATATCTATTTATATCTCACCTTTATTATTTTTATAATAAGGTGACCAACCGTTCTCCTTTAGGGAGGACGGTCCTCCTTTTGTAAGTTTTGTCCTCCCTCGAAAAGTGTCCTCCTACATGTCCTCCTTTTCGATATTTGAAGACTAATCTGCAGGGCTTTTTCTTCCCTCATAGAACGCTCAGAACGGCATTCTGGCACCTTTTTTTTTGATGTTTTTTTTTCAACTTTTGCATGGGCTGTGCTTCTCCTACTATTGGCTTTTGAAAGCCAATAGGAATTGCTCTGAGCGCCCCAAAACACCCAGCTGGCAAACTTTGCACATGCAAGTTGTCTGTATTATTGTTGCAATGAATAAAATGTTTCTTTTATTTACGATATTTTTTTCTTCAATTTATTTGTGTCCTCCTTTTCATTATAAAAAAGTTGGTCACCTTATTTATAAACAACTTAAAATGGTGAACACATCTAATGCTCCTTTCTCCATATCCACAAGTCATAAAAGGGCCACGTTTGAAGACCCTTGCTCTAGGTCTTTGTCTAGTTGTGTGGCTAGAAACCAAAGCCCCCCTGACAGCACTCCAGTCTCTTCACATCATACCCAACTTCTATACATGCCATATACTAAATAAATAAATAAAAATAAAGTGCAGGCCCAAAATATCATCAAAGCAAGTCATCTCTTGCTATGGAGAAAACCAAAATAAATAGACAATCAGAATTTTAGGGAGAACAAGACAGACAGGAAGAGACATCTAGAATGGATATTGAAACCCCTTATTAACCATTTATTCCTCCACAAATTCCTTTTGTTTTTTCTTTTTTTCTTTCTTTTTTTAACCATTACCTTATGAAACCTCAAGGGATTCTTTATCATCAGGATGACTTGGAACTTGGTGGGAGTTTTAAATTGCCAAATTCTGGGAATGATCCTTGTGTCCTCATCATAATCAGTCTTCCTGAACAACCAGATTATTTCTTTTGGTTTATGGAGAGACAGTGGTTGAAACAAATCACTGATTCTTAATGCACAGTCCTGTCTGGGTCTAGCAAAACCAATCTTCTTTGGAGTTTACTACCCTTGTCTTTTGAGAAGATGTGGCTGTATTGCTTGAGGTAATTATCTTAATGGTGCTGATTGAACAAATACTCTAAGTATGCTGATTAACCTTAAAAGAAAAGGAATAAAAGGGTAATTTTAATTGAGATTTTTAAATTCCAGAGATGGCATCCAAACAAATGTTTCAACTAATTCTTTAGCAGAAGAAATGTATCTGAAAAACAATTTTCAATCAAGAAGTGATTTTTAAAAAAAAAAAACCTGAACTAAATGGAAGCATATAAAGTTCATACATAAAGTATGGGTAATCCTCAATTTATGAACATTTGTTTAATGACCATTCCAAAAATGGTGCTGGAAAAAGTGACTTGCAACTGGTCCTCATGCTTATGACTGTTGCAGTGTCCCTGCGGTCACCTGATCAAAATTCAGGCACTTGGCAAATGGCACGGATTTAAGGCGATCAACTTTTTTACAATGAAAAGGAGGACACAAATAAATTGAAGAAAAAAATATCGTAAATAAAAGAAACATTTAATTCATTGCAACAATAACACAGACAACTTGCATGTGCAAAGTTTTCTGGCTGGGTGTTTTGGCGCGCTCAGCAGCAATTCCTATTGGCTTTCGAAACTCAATAGCGGGAATAGCACAGCTCATGCAAAAGTTGAAAAAAACCCATCAAAAAAAGGTGCTGGAACGCCGTTCTGAGTGTTCTATGAGGGGAAAAAAAGCCCTGCAGATTAGTCTTCAAATATCGAAAAGGAGGACATGAAGGAGGACACTTTTCGAGGGAGGACAGAACTTACAAAAGGAGGACTGTCCTCCCTAAAGGAGGACGGTTGGTCACCTTAACGTATTTAACAAATAGGTTTTGAGATTTCCATTTGCAACTTTCCCAGCTGGTTTCCAAAAGAAATCAGAATAACAGAGTGGAAAGGGACCTTGGTGGTCTTCTAGTCCAACCCCCTGCCCACGCAGTAAACCCTATACCATTTCAGACAGTCCAGTCACCTTTTAGAAGCCTCCAGTAATGGAGCATCCACATCTTCTGAAGACCACCTGCTCCACTGGTTTATTGTTCTTAGGAAATTTCTCCTTAGTTCTAGGTTGTAATCAAAGTCAATGGGGGAAGCCAGATTCAATTAATGTCCATAAGATTTGCTTATCAACCCCCAAAAAATAAAGTCATAAAATTGGGTGTGATTCACTTATCAACCCTATCACTTAGGGATGAAAGTTCCAGTGCCATTTATGGCTATAAGTCAAGGACCTGTAAAAATAATATTATAGTGAAAAACAATGGCACAATTCCATTTCTATAGGTTGCAGGAAAACAGCATGGATGCCACCACTTACTAAGGGAGGGAGAGCTACATTTTTCAGATCCCACATATTTGATCCTCAAGAATCTCATCTATGGGCAACTAAATTATGCTAACTTCCTGACAGTTAGAACAATTAACCAGTGGAACTGGTTAATTCACTTCTGCCTCCAGAAGTGGTGAATGCTCCAACACTGGAAGTTTTTAAGAAGCCATTTGTCCGAAATGGTGTAGGGTTTCCTGCCTGAGCAGGGGGTTGGACTAGATGACCTCCAAGGTCCCTTCCAACTTTATTATTATTATTATTATTAATAATAATAATAATATTGTATTTACAAGTCTAATTGAAAACCCAATGTGGATTTCCAAAAATGCTAATCTGAGCCTTCCAAATGAAAGACAAAGTTACTATCAACCAATGGGAGGATCCTACCCATTGTTACTGCTACTTGTTGGAGATACATCATCCTGCAGAGACCCTCCTCAGCCATTTGTCTCAATCCCATCTGAATATCCAAAGAGAAAGAAAGCTGCTTATGTATTTTGCCCTTTTTTGTGAGAGACAGATAACAACAACAACAACAACAATAATAATAATAATAATAGTAAAGTTGGAAGGGACCTTGGAGGTCATCTGGTCAACCCCCTGCTCAGGCAGGAAACCCTATATCATTTCGGAAAAATGGTTGTCCAGTCTCTTCTTAAAAACTTCCAGTGTTGGAGCATTCACTGCTTCTGGAGGCAGGTTGTTCCACTGGTAAATTGTTCTAACTGTCAGGAAGTTTCTCCTTAGTTCTAAGTTGCTTCTCTCCTTGATTAGTTTCCACCCGTTGCTTCTTGTCCTGCCTTCAGGTGCTTTGGAAAATAGCTTGACTCCCTCTTCTTTGTGGCAGCCCCTGAGATATTGGAACACTGCTATCATGTCCCCGCTCATCCTTCTCTTCGTTAAACTAGACATACCCAATTCCAGCAACCGTTCCTTATATGTTTTAGGCTCCAGTCCCCTGATCATCTTTGTTGCTCTTCTCTGCACTCTTTCTAGTCTCAACATCTTTTTTACATCGTGGTGGCCAAAACTGGATGCAGTATTCCAAGTGTGGCCTTACCAAGGCATTGTAAAGTGGTATTAACACTTGATGATGGACAGAGATAGAGATGATAGACAGGGAGAGAGGTGGATAGATGATAGGGAAAGAGAGAGAGATGAGAGTTGACAGATGGATAGATAGACAGATCAGATAGTCAGACATATGATAATGATGAAAGATGAGAAAGATAGGGATGATAGATAACTGTATGGATGGATGGATGGATAGATAGATAGATAGATAGATAGATAGATAGATAGATAGATAGATAGATAGATAGATAGATAGATAGATAGATACATAGATAGATAGACAGATAGATAGATAGATAGATAGATACGTAGATAATAGATATGATAGATGTATAGAGAAATGATAGAGGAGATTAGATTAGACTAGATTAGATTAGATTAGATAGACAGACAATACATAACATTTATATGGCTGCCCACTCACTCTCATTATCTTTTTGACTCTCCTACCATCAACATAAGAACAGCTAATAAATTAGGGGAGAGGGTAGGCAATGGAAGCTAAGGTGGGTGGGAAAGTCAGGGATAAGAAATTCTGAAGGCTCTCAGGGAAATTAGAATTGCAGTGGGGATTCAATCTGATTTAAAGGGATTAGTGAGGATGCCATTTCCTGCAGCCCTCCCCAAAGGATGGGGGCTCACCTACCCATTATTCGAGACAGCACAGGCAAAGTGAAATAAGACCATCCATACAATACTTTCCTCAAGGCACGGGGGTGTGATGTACAGGAAAAGAAAAACAGCCAAGCTGCACGCCCAGTGCTTCACATCCCAGCATCATTTCCTCATGCTTTTCATTCCTCCTCCTCAGAGCACAAGTACGAGAGCATCCACAGGGAAAACATTCTTTCTGCAAAGAATCCTCTGGGAGCCCATGAAAGATGGGATTTTTAAATAATGATTTTGGTTGGGCCACTATGTCTTGAGATTTGTAATGATGCGAGGCAGTCGTTGAACAGGATGAAGGGGAAGGAACTGTCAGGGTCTAGAAAAGCTGAGGTAAATTAGATGTTTTCCCCCCTCAACGGAACATGGACTATTAGCTGGAATGACACAAATTGCTGGCAGTTGGAGATAAGACAACTATATTCAGATATAAAATTTATTCTTTTTTCACCATCGTTTGGTGAAAGGAAAGAACTAGAAGGTTCCAACTAAAGTGAGATTTGTAGAAAGACCATATTTCCATCACCCCCACCCCCTTGGCTTTCATCATGGTAAAAGGATGGAGACCAGCTGTTCAGAGAAGGAAAAGAGAAGTTTTGTAGGTGATATTGTTTGCATGTTTTTTTTAATTATTTTTGCACCTGCAAAATGAATTTCACAGACAGATGAGAATATTGTTCCACAGTCTTTGATCTGAACACATAGATGAGAAACACAGAGACATGTTCGTGCAGATGTCACCTGTGGAGCCACAATATATGTGCGTGTCAACACAGCAGTGTGTGCCAGTGCTCTCCTGCAGTGCAGTGCGATGCTTAATGCATGGAAAGTTTAAATCTATGGCCTATCTCCGGAATGGGCTATGGAAAAAAGAGACCACCCAACTGTCGAATGCTAAACAATATTAGCATATCTCCAAACTGACAAAAATAATATCAAGTGTGCAAAGCAAGCAGCAAAAGGTTTATCAAAATTATGCATAGGAAGAGCCTCTTCTTAATATGAGAACAGACCTTTCTGATGTTCTCTCTATCATTGGCTATCTGGAATCCAACCAGAATAGAGCTGGAAGGAATAGAATAGAGCTGGAAGGGACCCTGGAGGTCTACTAGTCCAGCCTCCTGCTCAAGCAGGAGAACCTACACCATTTCAGACAGGTGATTGTCTAGTGAGTCTCTTCTTAAAATTCTCCAGTGATGGAGCGCCCACGATTTCTGGTGGCAAGCTGTTCCACTGGTTGATTGTCCTCACTATCAGGAATTTTGTTCTTAATTCCAGGTTGCTTCTCTCCTTGTCTCCAGTGATGAAGCACCCACAACTTCTGAAGGCAAGCTGTTCCCTTTGGCCACCAAAGAATGAATCTGCTTTCATGTCCTTCCCTTTTGTTCATGGTAGTCCATCCTTGTGCCAAAATCAGCAGAGATAATGAAACTTCCAGACCTGAAAACATGTTCATGCTTCAGCAGCTTACTCTCAGTGGGTCTCTTTCTAGTGTTTTTCCTCCCCCTCTCCTGTTTATGTGATTCAATCTGGCTACATTGGACTGTCTGCCATAACCATTTCCATTTTCAAGATCAGAGACGTAAAACTAAGCAGGTGGGATTTTCAACCTGACCTAGCACTGAATGGACTCCCCATTGTCAATACTGCTGCAGTCCCTCCTCCTAAAAGGTGGGGGAAGAAAAGAATGTAATACAGGTAAGTTCTCAACTTACAACCATTCATTTAGTGATTGTTCGAAGTTACAACAGCACTGAAAAAAGTAACTTATGACCATTTTTTTAAACTTACGACGGTTGTAGCATCCCCATGGTCATGTGATCAAAATTCAGATGCTTGGCAACTGACTTGTATTTATGACGGTTGCCGTGTCCCGGGGTCACGTGAGCCCCTTTTATGACCTTCTGACAAGCAAAGTCAATGGGGAAAGCCAGATTCACTTAACAACAGGGTTACTAACTTAAAAACTGCAGTGATTCATTTAACAACTGTGGCAAGAAAGGTCATAAAAGAGGTAATAAATAACAAAGACAGGATGCAGATAAATAAAAACAATAAGCTAGGCAAAAAATAGGAGGTGCTAGTGTTTAAGGTGAACTAAAAGCAATCTACTTTTAAATATCCCTACAATAATCAGTCCTAAGATTTTGATGTTCTTGCCTGAAGTTTGGCAGTATTTTAGGGCAGACCCACCCAACATCTTGACAGATTTCAAAGGACAGTGCCAAAAATCTTGGTGCTCTCCTGCCTGGCATTGGATGAGGGGAAAACATTTTGATATTTGCATCAGAAAAACCCTATGAGCTACTAGTTTTGTTTCATTGCCAATATTCTCTCATTAGAGCTTTGCCCCTCGATCGGAAATTGTGGGAAGCCATTTTAAGAAAAAACAAAACCCAGCAGTTTCTTCAGTCTGAAAAAAATTGAATCCGCTGTCACACAGAACCATTTCCAAAAACACGATAGATTTGGAAGAGCCTAAATGCCAGAAAAACATCAGGGATGACTAGGAACAGGGTAAGGTCAGCTGAGCTTATGAAAAGAAGATCTAGAGCAGTGATGGTGAACCTTTTAGAGACCGAGTGCCCCAAAACTGGCCCCGCCCCCGCTCCACCCCCTGCCCCGCCCCCACCTGCCTGCCTGCAGGGCCACTCACTGCCTGCAGGGCCCGCCGCAGATTGCCCAGGCAGCCCAGCAGCGCCATGGCGGCCACGCCCTCTGCCCGCGCCCCGCAGCATCAACTGTGCATGATGGGGTGTGAGGGCAGAGTCTTGTCTACTCTGCCTGGCTGCCATGTCCTTGGCTGTGCTGCTCTGTGTGGCCCATGCTCGGGGGCAACTCTCCTCCAGGGAGGCTGCTGGTGAGGAGGGGTCGCGGGGGGAGACAAGACTGGGGCAATGGCACATGTGCCCGCAGAGAGGGCTCCGAGTGCCGCCTCTGGCACGCGTGCCATAGGTTCGCCACCACTGATCTAGAGGCCAACGGGAAAACTGCCGCTAATGATAACCAAGATTTTTTTTTTCCAGAGACAATTACGATACTCATGCCCACCGGAAACACCTTCATAATCCTTCCAAGAAAGAATACAAGTAGTCCTCAACTTACAACCTACAATTCGGACCAGAATTACTGTTGCTAAGCAAGGCAACTGGTGAGTCGCATCTGATTTTATGCCCTTTTTTGGTCACAGTTGTTAAGCAAATCACTACAACTGAGTGAATCATACGATTGTTAAGCAAATCTAACTTCCCCAATAATTTGTTGGAAGCTGGATGGGAAGGTTGCAGATGGTGATAATCTGATGCTGCAATCGAAAATATATTGCTGGTTGCCAAGTGCCCGAATTTTGTATATGTGATTGTGGGGATCCTGCAATGGTCATAAGTGCAAGGACTCACTTTTGTAAGTGTCAAGTCACTAAATGAATGGTTGTAAGTCAAGGACTAGCTATAAAGGAAATGTAGGAACTTCAGAATCTGACTGACAAGTTTCTTTGTCTCAGTTCCTGGAAACGGGTTTGGATATGGATTTGTTTAGTGATTCACCGCAAAGCCCCAGCATCAGCTTCCTTAACGTCCTTACAAAATTACTTCAGAGGAATTATGTTAGTTCTTCTGATTAAGAACTGCACAGTAAGTAACCAATTTCTTTAAAACCAACAACCTGAATTATGAATCTCTCCAGCTGGGTTGATGTGCATGGTGAAACACTGATAACTTTTTAAGAAAATACGAAACAAAATGCCTTTATTTGCACAGTTTTCTGCCCAATGTCTAAACTTAACTTAGAGTTTACATTTATGAGATGGTCTTTCTTTTCCCCAGATGGTTCTTTTTCAACGTTATTGTGTACATTCTGCCACTGCTATATTAAACAACACTAAATCTGATTGCACCTGTTTGTTCAAAGAAAGAATTTATAAACTGCTTAAGGGGGGGGGGGGACTTCCAAAGAATACAAAGCAGGAAATTGTCTGTGATGGCAAACTCCTGGAGAAATCAGTTCTTAAGGACTGTTCCAATAAAACTTCAAAACTAAGTCCTGTAGACAGAAACGTAAATCTTTTTGTTTTATTCAACAACCAGGGACACATAGAGAGAGAGGCACACACAAATCAATTTATATGGTTTATAAAATGTGACACCAGGTCATGTATTACCTCCATAAAAGGGGGAAGATTTTCTTATGCATTTTACTAAAGTTCAAAAAACATAAGCACCAGACATCATTGATGGCCAAAGACTGAACTTTCTGAAGTCAATTAGCTCACAACTTATCTATGTTAAAGCCTCATTTGAAAATTCCTAGTTTATATGCAGACATCAATGCAGTTACGTTACTCATGGAATCATCCAGTTCAAGAACGAGGTCAACTGATTCTGATGCAAAATGCAACACAAAAGAGGAAAAAATGAGTTTGAGCTCCTTTATTATAAGCCAAAATTTAGAAGCTGCTGGAGATGGATGCCATAAGACTACAAATGCACTGTGCGCCTGCTACCCAGAGGTGAAATGATTCTGAATAGAGTATAGACGGTTTTCTTCAAAAATCACAAACGGTATAATTGACTGTGCACATCTGGGATGCTTCATAAGGAAAAGTTAGGGGGCTGGAGTATGCTTCGCCTGAAGAGTAGGAGGTAGAAAGGTGGCGTAGAAGTTGATTTCTAGTCTCTTGAAGAAGAGTTGTCATGGAGAACGTAGAGCAAAACTGCTCAGGGTTGCACCAGAAGAAGAAAAAAGAGATAATAGATTTTTTTTTTAATAAAAATTTTTATTTTATTTTTTTCATCAACATATGTTAATTTTTTCAATCAACAAGTTGTCTGGAGTGTGCTATACTAATACATGTTCAATTCCTAATCCTTCATTCTCTTCTCTAACCAAGAATAAAATAAATTCCAAATTTGATAGTAGTCTTATCTTCTTTATCTTTCAACCTCATAGTTAATCTGTCCATCTCTGCACATTCCAATATTTTCCTGATTATTTCTTCTTCTGAGGGCAGTCCTTCATTCTTCCAGTATTGTGCAAAAATTATTCTCGCTGCTGTAGTGATGTGTAAACTTAAATATAGTTTCTGCTTATTAGTCTTTTCAGGCATAATGCCTAGTTAAAAAAAAATCAGGTTTAAAATCCACTAATAGATTTTTAATTACAAGAAAGTGGATTAGGTTGGACATCAGGAAAAAAAAATCTTAACAAGCCTCAATAGAACAGACTTTCTTAAGAGATGGTGGACTTGTCTTTACTGGACTCTGTATTTAAACAGGGATTGGAAGGACATTTGGGGGAGGGGTGCTGTAGTAAGTGAGGGGTCCTTGGTGCTGTCTGAGCTTGGTTGTTTTCTTGCAGACATTTCATTATCCAAACTAGGGTAGCTAGCACTGATGAGTAATGAAACGTCTGCAAGGAAACCACCAAGCTCAGACAGCACCAAGGACCCTGTTATGGTTCCGGCTAATGAAACATTTCAAAGAACTCCCAGGCATTATTTTCTTAAAAGTCTTTTATTGTTACAAAATGTCGGCACAGGCACAATGGAGGGATGCTAGGATCTAATTTCTCTTCCTCTGAGCAGTTAAATTATCAGCATGTTCCCTCCCTAAATTAGCCGTCATATATCACATTATCCAATTAGTGTGAAGGTCATAGGTTTTCTTCCTCTTTCTTTCCTGGGCTTTACCCCCACCCCCCTTCTGCTCTGTATTAACCCCATAAGTACCAGACAGTTCTGCATATTGTCAAAAGCAAAAATATGCAATATTTGCAGCGTTGACAGACCCCTCATTTCAATTATGAGCCACAAAAATTCTCCTTTATTGGCTGTAATAAGTGGATTCCTGCACTAGGTGAAGAATAGATGAACTTCATGATTCCTTTCGATTCTTACCTTCTGTAATTCTATGACCCATGAGTCATCAAGCTATAAAGTTTCCCCACTACCTTTTACATTCTCAATAGTAGATTATGCAAAGCAACAAAGAATGCTCAAAAATCTTGATTTCAAGAATCTTCAGAGTGCAAATTTGGATCCAACCAAACTTTTTTTTTGCTTTCCAAAAATCTTATGATTATACTGCAACCAAAGTTTTTCAACCGCAAAGAATTTTAAATGGTTTTTTGGAGTCTCCCTCTGGTGTAGGAACTGCTGAAGGATATATAAACGATTTTCTGGGTCACAGAAATGATGTAAAATTCCTATCACTCTGCAATAGATTTAACTACGTCTTCTGGGGGGTGAAATGGAATCTTAAACGCCAGCTTTTGCACAAAGCTGAGTTGTCAACACTAACTCTGCAACTGCCATAATTCAGCTCACCCAAATCATAAAGCTGTCATTTAAAACAATGGGAATATAGAAAACAATTTGGGATTCTTTTGCAGTTTGAATTTTTCTTCTTCCTCTTTTACACTGCTACTTTTACACCTCTCTGCCTGAAACTTCATTCTGACAGGTGACATCTGGCTGAGAAATCTGGACGCCGAACATGAGTGTCCACCCCCCCCAAAAAAATTAGTTATGACATGGCACCGTTCCACGTTAAACATTGTGAGCATTAGCAATAGCAGCAGCAGGTTTCTTGGCCTTGAACCTTGGCGGGTGAAATGAAGAACTTGGTTGGATTGCTTCTCTTGCTTTTAAAATATGTCTGGAAGATCATGTTTGTAACCTTTGTTTCCATCAAGCATTTGTTTCAAACTGCTTAAAGTGACTACATATGGGACGTGATCTGCAAATGGCCAAGCACGCATAAAGGATTTTTTTTTAAAAAAAGATTTTTAAGTATTCTATTAAAACTCTCTCGATAACAGTGATGGCGAACCTTTTAGAGACTGAGTGCCCAAACTGCAACTCAAAATCTATTTATGCATTGTTGGGTGCCGGGTGGGTGTGGTCCATTGGGTAGGCATGGCTACAGTGGTAACAGCAGACTGGGTGGGACTAAAAAGTTCAATCAATCAATTCCAACTTTGCAAGATCTTTTTTTTTCCTGCAAGAAGTTGAAATTGACTGATTGATTAAACCTTTTTTTTGTACCCGGCAGCGGAGGCCTAAAGCGAAAAGGTTTTATAAAACCCAGCTGAAGGCCTAGGACTGGGGCGACAGCACGCATGCCCACAGAGAGGGCTCTGATTACCGCCTCTGGCACCCGTGCCATAGGTTTGCCATCACTGGCCTAATCCATTGGTATTCTAAACTGATTGAAAAAGGTGCTATGCCATCATGTGGCTTGTACGTTTTTGGCTTAGCGTGTCAGTCAAAATCACAGGTCGGCAACCTGCGCTTCGGAGCCGCATGCGGCTCTTTGAGCCTTCCCCTGTGGCTCCCAGCCTCCTCTGCCTTTGCAGGGAGAGACAGAGACAGAAAGAGGCAATTGCGCTTCCCTGCTTTTCTCTCTCTCTCTCTCTCTCTCTCTCTCTCTCTCTCTCTCTCTCTCTCTCTCTCTGTCCGTCTGTGTGTGTGTGTGTGTGTGTGTGTGTGTGTGTGTGTGTGTGTGTGTGTGTGTAAAAGAGAGTGCACTCACAGTGTTCTCTGAGGAGCTGAAAAGCTTACTGGGCAGAGCAGGAAGCAGGAAGGGCAGGAGAGAGAGTTGCTAGCCCAGCTATGCTGACTCAGGAATTCTGGGAGTTGAAGTCCATGAGTCATAAAAGAGACGAGGTTGCCCATCCCTGAGCTTGTTGGACAACAGCTTGAAGCTTGCCAGGTGAGCAGCAGATAGGAGGGGGGGGGGAAAGAAAGAGAGAGAGAGAGAGAGAAAGAAAGAGAGTGGGGGAAGAGGAGTGGCAGATAAAGGGCAGATAGAGAGGGAGGGAGAGAGAGAGACAGAGAGAGAGATACCCTTTTGACATCTAAAATGAAGATAACACTGCATATATCCTTTTTTTACGTGTGTGTGTGTGTGTGTGTGTGTGTGTGTGTGTGTGTGTGTATGCAGGAAGTTTTTCAGACAGATGTCTAATTGATTACACCTTGACATTTTTTAACTGCTATAGTGCAGTTTTACTTTTTACAATCTCTTTTGCCTTGCAGCCCCCAACTAGGGGCGTTAAGCAGGCTCAAGTTGCAACTGCGAAACATTACAAATACAAATTTCTTTTTTTGTCAGAAAAAGAAATTTGGATATATATATACATACATACACATACATACACATACACACACACACACACACACACATACACACACACACCTATAATAAAGGTAAAAAAGGATATATGCAGTGTTATCTTCATTTTAGATATCAAAAGGGTTTTGCGGCTCCCGGTGTTTTGTTTTTGGTGGGAAACGGGTCCAAGTGGCTCTTTGAGTGTTTTGGGTTGCCTACCCCTGGTCAAAATCAACTGGGTACACTAATTTATAGATTTGCATGATGCCTAAAAACAGTAAATTGCAATTTATTCCATAAACCATGATGGCTAAGCAAAATAGAGCTTAATGGGTGGATCTAGTGCAGGGGTCTTCAAACTTGACCCTTTTATGACTTGTGGACTTCAACTCCCAGAATTCCTCAGCCAGGGGAGTTGAAGTCCACAAGTCATAAAAGGGCCAAGTTTGAAGACCCCTGATCTAGTGTGTATATTTTAGTTATTTAATTAACTGACATTCTATCTTTACTATTTTTATAAACAACTCAAGACGGCAAACGTATCTAATACTCCTTGTTCTATTTTCCCCACAACAACTCTGTGAAGTGAGTTGGACTGAAAAAGAGTGACTGGCCCATGGTCATCCAGCTCATTTTCATAGGCAATATTTGTGCAGCCATTTTGTGTATTATTACATACCCACACAGAACATTATTAAAGGCACACAGTGAGGGACGGTGTAATACATAATCTCCCAGTAACCAGTCACAGTTTTCATTCTTGCAAATTTTGAATAGGCACAAAGGCAGGTATAAATCAATTGATCTTGTTTATTCGGAAAGAGTGTTTATTCTGAAATAGGTCCTGTGGAATTCAACATGATTAGCTTCTGTGCAGAATTGACTGATAAATGCAATCCATTATATTTAAATTTATTCTGTTCAGGAAGTGCACAAAGCAAACTGACCGTGGGAGGTATATAATAAAATATAAACTAAATGCACAGAATGCAATTTACATAATAACAAAGGGAAAAAGAAAAGAGAATAAAAACACATGGTGACCATCCTTACCTCCAACTGTATCCATCCAACCCAATTATCCTAGGAAAACTGTCTCGTCTTCAGAGCTCCCCAAATGCTATTTATTGGGGGGCACCTCAGTTCAGAGGACAAACACTGTATATACAGGTAGTCCTTGAGTTCATTTAGTGACCGTTCAAAGTTACAACAGCAGTGGAAAAAAGTAACACATGACCCTTTTTCACAGTTACAACCTTTGCAGCATCTCCATGAACATGTGACCCCAAACTGGCAACTGGTTCATATGTATGATCATTGCTGTGTCCCAAGGATCACGTGATCCACCTTTTGCGACCTTCTGCCAAGCAAAGTCAAGGGGGAAGTCAAGTTACTAACTTGACAACTGCAGTGATTCACTTAATGACAGTGGCAGGAAAGATCGTAAAATGGGGCAAAACTCACAACAAATGTCTCACTTAACAACATAAATCTTGGGCTCAATTGTGGTCGTAAATCAAGGATTATCTGTAGTAGTAGGCTATCCTTCACCCAAAGGCTTTCACCATTATGATTACAGGCATTCCTCAACTTACAACCATTCGTTTAGTGACTGTTCAAAGTTACAATGGCACTGAAAAAAGATACTTGATTGTTTTTCACACTTATGACCATTGCACCCCCCCATGGTCACATGATCAAAATTTGGATGCTTGACAACTAGCCTGTATTTATAATGGTGCAGAATCCCGGGACCATGTGATCCCCTTCTGCAACTTTCTGACAAATAAAGTCAATGGGAAAGGGAGATTCAGGTAATAACCGTGTTACTGACAACTGTAGTGATTCAATCGATCAATCAATCAATCAGAATAGACTGGAAGGTCTTCTAGTCCAACCCCCTGCTCAAACAGGAGACCCTGTGACAAGAAAGGTTGTAAAATGGGGCTAAACTCACAACAGCTATCTCACTTAGAACAGAAATTTTGGTCTCAATTGTGCTCATAAGTCGACTATTACTTGTATTTAGATTTCTAAACAACTGCAGTTGTGCAACTCTCCGAGGTATACAAAAAACATTTTAAACCTAATCGCAAAACATCTGTGGCATAAGGATTATTGTATAATGCAACTTTCAATAGCCTAACTCAGGGGTCTTCAAACCTGGCCCTTTTATAACTTGTGGACTTCAACTCCCAGAATTCCTCAGCCAGTCTGCCTGGCTGAGGAATTCTGGAAGTTGAAGTCCACAAGTCATAAAAGGGCCAAGTTTGAAGATCCCTGGCCTAACTACACTAGTATAATATGTATTATAATAGAATAACAGAGTTGGAAGGGACTTTGGAGGTCTTCTAGTCCAGCCCCTGCTCAGGCAGGAAATCCTATAACGTTTCAGAAAAATGGTTGTCCAATCTCTTCTTAAAAACTTTCAGTGTTGGAGCATTCACAACTTCTGGAGGCAGGTTTTTTCCACTGATTAATTGTTCGAACTATCAGGAAATTTCTCCTTAGTTCTAGGTTGCTTCTATGCTTGATTAGTTTCCACCCATTCCTTCTTGTCCTGCCCTATTCTTTGTAGTAATTTTTCATTTCAAATTAACGGAATGCAACTATATATAATCACCTCTGTTTGTTAAATATTCCTATGCTGGGATGAATAATCAAAATGACCTTTTTGTAATTTGTCAGAAAGGAATTATATTGTGGAGCAAAGTCCACGAGAGGGTTAAAAACAATATGGCAGCCACAATCTATTTGGGAGGATAAGTCCTAAACTCTGAGGAAAAAAACACAAGCTCACCTGTCCAATCTAGCTTATGGTAGACTTTGATAAGGGCAATGTGAAAATTAAATGCTGCAAAATAACATTTTTACCGTTCCCCCTCAAAGTGCCTAAACAGCCAAAAGAAATAGAGAAAGATACAATAAGCGGGAAGTCTCCACTGAAGTTCATACATCAGGCTGTTATTGGTTTCCATCCTAAAATATCAATTAAATACCATTCTCTCTTAGCCAGGAATAATTCACTCTCCTGTCAGCATGCAGAAACTGGCAATTACACAGTCCACCTGCTCTTATGCATGACAATGAAATTAAAATATTTGGAGAATTTGCTCGGCCTCCCTTCTCGAAACTAGGCGGATTGTTCTGACAGAGAGCTACACCCAAGGCCACTGGGCCTGTTGGAAGGGGGAAAAACACAGCAGCCAGACGTTGGCCCTTTTGGATAAAAAATATTTTTATTTTAATTTTAATTTCAACCTCCAGTCAGGTGACATGGGTGCTGCTGCTGCAGCGATGGGCCTGCCGCCGTATAAAGAGCAGCGGGGGAAAAAATAGAGGCAAAGGATGCCCCCCTCCCTTGCAAGACACACAGATTGACCTCGATGGGCGAAAGGCAGAGCTGTGTGTTTATTCAGGTGCAACAATACAAATCATTGTGGGCTGCTCCGGCAATGATAAAACAAAGACAGCTCCAAAGAATGTGGCTCGCATGGGACTTGGAGAACTCCACCATGCGCACACTGTATTTGCAAGATCGAGTGACAGCCTGAGAGAGAATTATGGCTGGACGGGGCCCTTGAGCCTCAAGCTGGAGTGGCTGTTGGAAATGGAGAAGCTTAACAGTGCCACAGAGCCTAATTGGAAAAGGGGAGTTGCAGGCAGAAATAATGCAGGGGGCAGGGAGAAGTTGGGGTTGCCTGCAGGACGGATTCAAGGTCTCCTACATCTGTCTTTTTGAAACTTGGCAACTTCAGAATCAGAACAGAGCTTGAAGGGACCTTGGAGGTCTTCTAGTCCAACCCCCTGCGCAAGCAGGAGACCCTATGCCATTTCAGACGGTCTCTTCTTAAAAAGCTCCAGTGATGAAGCATCCTCAATTTCTGAAGGCAAAGCTGTTCCACTGGTTAATTGTCCTCACTGCTAAGTGAGACAGTTAATTTATTTATTTATTTATTTATTTATGAGACTTATATACCGCTTTAGTGCAAGCACTCTCTAAGCAGTGTACACCAGTAAGCAATGTATATATATATATATATATTTACATTGCCCCCAACAATCTGGGTCCTCATTTTACCTCCCCCGGAAGGATGGAAGGCTGAGTCAACCTTGAGCCGGTGAGATTTGAACCGCTGACCTGCTGAACACAGTCAGCTAAAGTGGCCTGCAGTACTGCACTCTAACTGCTGCGCCACCTCGGCTCTTTTTAAGTTAAGTGAGTTTTGCCCCATTTCACCACCATTCCTGCCAGCAGTGAATCACTGCTGTTGTTAAGTTAGTAGCACAGTTGTTAAGCGAACCTGGCTTCTCCAAAGGTCACAAAAGCAGGTCACATGACCATGGGGCACTCCAACCATCATAAATAGGAGTCAGTTGCCAAGCATTTGAATTTTGATCATGTGACCATGGGGATGCTTCAACCGTCCTAAGTGCGAAAAATGATCATACGGTAAAGTCACATTTTCCCGTCCCGTTGTAACTTAGAACAATCAGTAAATGAATGGTTGTAAGTTGAGGACTACCTGCATTCCAGGGTATGCATGCACCTAGTTAGCTCTATGAATGTATTCATAGGCTACATTCATAGGTATGTGCATATGTAGCTGCACTCCAGAAAAACGGCATCCATTTCTGGATCAGAATGTCCCACTGTAGATCACCTTTGCCTTGGTGTCATCCCTTTGAAATGGGTCAGGTTGGGAAAACAGGCCCCACAAGAAACACTAGAACAGTGGTTCTCAACTTTTCTAATGCCGCGACCCCATAATACAGTTCCCCATGTTGTGGTGACCCCCAACCACTTATACATCACCGGTGCCAGGGGCATGGCCAAAGAAAAGGGGGAAAAAATGGTGGACAGCCTTGTTTGGCGACCCCCGTGAAATGGTCGTTCGACCCCAAATGGGGTCCCGACCCACAGGTTGAGAACCACTGCACTAGAACCTTATTTTGTTGCTATAGAATCTAGGAACAGAACCTTGAGAGGTGGAGAACGTTCTCTGTCTCTCTTATACCAAGTAAGCCAATTTTTTTAATGCCTTCTTCCTTTCATGGGCTTAATTCATGTTTTGCTAATTGCTGTGTTTTTTCCCAAGGTTGTTGTTGTTGTTATTATTATTATTATTATTATTATTATTAATAATAATAAAGTTGGAAGGGACCTTGGAGGTCATCTAGTCCAACCCCCTGCTCAGGCAGGAAACCCTACACCATTTCGGACAAATGGCTGTCCAGTCTCTTCTTAAAAACTTCCAGTGTTGGAGCATTCACCACTTCTGGAGGCAGGTGGTTCCAATGGTTAATTGTTCTAACTGTTAGGAAGTTTCTCCTTAGTTCTGGGTTGCTTCTCTCCTTGATTAGTTTCCATCTGTTGCTTCTTGTCCTGCCTTCAGGAGCTTTGGAGAATGGCTTGACTCCCTCTTCTTTGGGGCAGCCCCTGAGATATTGGAACACAGCTATCATGTCTCCCCTCGTCCTTCTCTTCATTAAACTAGATATACCCAATTCCAGCAACCGTTCCTTATATGTTTTAGCCTCCAGTCCCCTGATCATCTTTGTTGCTCTTCTCTGTACTCTTTCTAGAGTCTCAACATCTTTGCAGTTCTCTAGGCTCAGGCAACGCTCATCATTGCAACATGAGTCTACTTAGGGATGCCCTTAAAGACCATGTGGAAGCTACAACTGGTTCAGAAAACAGTGATACAAGTAGTTATGGGCACACCTTGGCATACCCATGTAATACTCTCCAAAAAGCACTTACCACACGGTGGCCTTGCAGATACAATTCATGGTGCTGATGGCCATCTTATACAGCCTACATCAATCAATCGGAATAGAGCTGGAAGGACCTTAAGGGTCTTCCAGTCCAAGTCCCTGTTCAAGCAGGAGACCCTATACCAGTGATGGCGAACCTTTTAGAGACCGAGTGCCCAAAAACTGCCCCCCCTGCTCCACCCCCCTGGTCTGCCCCCGCTCTGCCTCCCCATCCCCCGCCCCACCTGCCTACAGGACCACTCACCGCCTCCAGGGCCCGCCGCAGATCACCCAGGCAGCCCAGCAGCACTATGGCAGCCATGCCCTCTGCCCACGCCCTGCAGCATCAACTGCGTGATGGGATGTGAGGGCAGAGTCTTGTCTACACTGTCTGGCTGCCATGTCCTTGGCTGTGCTGCTCTGTGTGGGCCACGCTCGGGGGCGACTCTCCTCCAGGGGGGCTGCTGGTGAGGAGGGGGTCATGGGCGGAGGCAAGGCTGGGGCAACGGCATGTGTGCCCACAGAGAGGGCTCCGAGTGCCGCTTCTGGCACCCGTGCCATAGGTTCGGCACTACTGCCCTATACCATTTCAGACAAATAATTGTCCAGTCTCTTCTTAAAAATTTCCAGTGATGAAACACCTACAACTTCTGGAGGCAGAGCTGTTCCACCGGTTAATTGTTCTCCCTGTTAGGAAGTTTCTCCTTAATTCCAAGTTGCTTCTTTCCCCTGAGACCTGGATGGCCTCCATCCTCCCTGCCTTTCAAAAGTCTCTGAAGTTCTGTTTCATCCTCCAAGCATTGGATCAGGAAATTTTGTAAGTCCCCTTCTATTGTTTTGTTTTTTTATTGTTCTCAGGTATAATATGCCTAACAGATGTTATAGTGTCAACTTGCTATTTCTTGCTCTTTATTATGCTGCCCTGATCATAGGATGTACAGGGCACATATAGTTTGAATGGAAGAATGCATGAGTAAATGCTCTGGAAAATGTCATTTTAACCATAGCTACTTTTAAGACCTCGGATGCTCCAAACGTCTGCATTTGAGGATAATGGTAGTCATTATTACCATTATTACATTTTCTGAATTCTCAAATTGCCTCACATTATTCTCAGCATGACATTATCATACAGGCAAAACACTGCTGAGTCAATTTTGCAAAATTATGTAGGAGACTGAGAGTGACCTAAAACAATTTATTCTTTTCACAGGGCTAAGTTTCAAACAAGGGCTATGATTCTCAGGTTTCATGCAATTAAGCCATTAAAGTATCAAGCTCTCCAGAAATGCTGCAATAATTTCTGCAAAACACACAAAGACACACACACACACACACACACACAAACCATAGTTGCAGGACCATGCCTGATCTATCATTATAGTCCATGGATATTTACAGCCACACAATTGAACTTGGAATATAGATTGTTTTAACAGAGTAACAGAATAGCAGAGTTGGAAGGAACCTTGGAGGTCTTCTAGTCCAACCCTACACCATTTCAGATAAATGGTTGTCCAATCTCTTTTTAAAATCCTCCATTGATGAAGCACCCACAACTTAGAGAAGCAAGCCATTCCACTGGCTAATGCAGTGGTTCTCAACCTGTTGGTCGGGACCCCATTTGGGGTCGAATGACCATTTCACGGGGGTCGCCAAACAACGCAGTCCGCCATTTCCCCCCCCCCCTTTTCCTTAGCTGTGCTACTCCCTTTTATTCTATTGGCTTTTGAAAGCCAATAGAATAGACTCTCTTGAATAGAGTCTAATTCTATTGGCTTTCAAAAGCCAATAGGAATTGTCCAGGCTGTCTCTGCCCTGCTGAGCCCGCCAAAAGTCCCATTCTGCAAATGGTGCTGCACCAGTTGAGTAGTCCTCGACTTACGACCGGTTGAGTAGTCCTCGACTTACGACCGGTTGGGGGTTGTGGCATTAAAAAGGTTGAGAACCACTGCGCTAATGGTTCTTGCTGTCAGAAATTTGTCCTCATTTTATCCCTGCACCTACAAATAAACATACATTCTTTCAGCACGTGGGAATTGACTGGACTATTTTCTCCAAGGATAGTACAAGATACATTGTGTTGTATGCCCTGGCAGCATCTGACACACGAGACTCTAGAAAGAGTACAGAGAAGAGCAACAAAGATGATTAGGGGACTGGAGGCTAAAGCATATAAGGAACGGTTGCTGGAATTGGGTATGTCTAGTTTAATGAAGAGAAGGACGAGGGGGGACATGATAGCAGTGTTCCAATATCTCAGGGGCTGCCAAAAGAAGAGGGAGTCAGGCTATTCTCCAAAGCACCTGAAGGCAGGACAAGAAGCAACGGGTGGAAACTAATCAAGGAGAGAAGCAACTTAGAACTAAGGAGAAACTTCCTGACAGTTAGAACAATTAACCAGTGGAACAACCTGCCTCCAGAAGCGGTGAATGCTCCAACACTGGAAGTTTTTAAGAAGAGACTGGACAGCCATTTGTCCGAAATGGTATAGGGTTTCCTGCCTGAGCAGGGGGTTGGACTAGATGACCTCCAAGGTCCCTTCCAACTTTACTACTACTACTACTACTACTACTACTACTACTACTTCTTCTTCTTCTTCTTCTTCTTCTTCTTCTTCTTATTATTATTATTATTATTATTATTATTATCATCGCACAGTCAGCCAGATGTTCAGACTGGATTTGGCATTTTGTCTACCTATCGAGTCCTTACCCAGGACCTGGGATAGGCAGATGTGGATGTTTGATGGTATTACAGATATCGTCGCAGGATGGAAGCAGTTCCTAGTAAGGCCGCCTTTTGCAATTGACTAATAGCGAATTTGTCAATGCCAATGGTGTTCAAGTGGTGCTCCAGTTGTTTTGGGATTGCACCCAAGGAGCCTATGACTATTGGTACTACCCTTGCTTGCTTTTGCCACAGTCTTTCTATTTCTATTTGTAGGTCTTTGTATTTTGTTATCTTCTCCAGTTCTTTCTCTTCTATTCTGCTATCTCCAGGCACTGCCACGTCCACTATCCAGACTTTTTTGTCTTTCTTATCGACAATTGTTAAGTCTGGGGTGTTATGTTGCAGGTGCTTGTCTGTTTGAATTCTGAAGTCCCAGAGCAGTTTAATTTTATCATTTTCTATGACTTTCTCTATTTTATGATCCCACCAGTTTTTGCTTACAGGCAAATGATATTTTTTGCAGATCTTCCAATGCACAAGTGTTGCTACTTTGTCATGCTGCTGCTTGTAGTCAGTATTATTATTATTATTATTATTATTATTATTATTATTATTATTATTATAATAAACAGGTAATCCTCAACTCACAATCACAACTGAGCCCAAAATTTCTGTTCCTAAGCAAGACAGTTAAGTGAGTTTTGCCCCCTTTTATGACCTTTTTTGCCACAGTTGTTAAGCGAATCACTGCTTGTTATTAATTTAGTAACACGGTTGTACAGTGAATCTGACTCCCCCATTGACTTTGTTTGTCAGAAGGTTGCAAAAAGGGATCACATGACCCCAGGACACTTCAACCGTCATAAATACAAGTTGGTTGCCAAGCATCTGAGTTCTGATCACGTGACCATGGGGATGCTGCAATGGTTGTTAAGTGTGAAAAATGGACATAAGTCACTTTCAAATGCGAATAAATGAATGGATGTAAGTTGAGGGCTATCTATACTTGGAAAGCTGAGCTTAAATGGAAACTGGATTGAAAGAGACAAGGAAACTCATGGGCATCTTGTTCATCTGACTTCTTTTTCACTGCGAGAATAATCTCTTATAAGACACAAGGGTGTAGCTAACTGAAGAGAGCAAACGAGCTCCAAATGGCCATCTTAGTCTCCCAATTTAATTCTTTAACTCTTTGTCAGAAAAAGAAATTTGGATTTGTAAATGTTTCGCAGTTGCGACTTGTCCACATAATCAGGAAAACAGGCATTTAAAATTTTTCAAAACATTTACATCTATGGGGGGGGGGAGAGGGAGAAATCTGCCGATTGTCCACAGAGAAAAATATACAGTATCTGGGCCTACAATTTTGCAAATTTTAACCTTTCCCCTTGCAAACGGTTCAGCATCCAATAATTAACAGAGAATTGATATCATCCACCTAATTTGTTGTTGGTTCGTGTAGAAATCTATTGAATCTTCAACTGGCTGTAAGGGCGCAGTTAAATCACCAGAAAATCTAAATGCCTCCCCACGGATAAGCGGAGGCAATCCGCATCAAGCTGAAGGCAAGACAAGAAGCAATAGATGGAAACTAATCAAGGAGAGACGCAACCTAGAACTAAGGAGAAATTTATTAACACTGAAAACAGTTAATCAGTGGAGGGTCTTGACTCCAGAAGTTGTGGCTGGTCCATCACTGGAGGTTTTTAAGAAGAGACTGGACAGCCATTTGTCTGAAATGGTACAGGGCAGGGGTCCCCAACCTCTGATCCGTGGACTGGTACCAGGCCGTGGCATGCCAGCAACTGGTCTGCACAAACAAGCAAAGCTCCATCCGTGGGGTGCAGGCAGCACACAAAACCACACACTCTCTGGTCCATGGAAAAACCTTTCTCCTTGAAACTGGTTCCTGGTGCCCAAAAGGTTGAGGACCTCTGGTATAGAGTTTCCTGCCTGAGTAGGGGGCTGGAGTAGAAGACCTCCAAGGTCCCTTCCAGCTCTATTATTCTGTTATATTCTGTTCTCTATAAATAAGCCAACAATTACAGTAAGTTAAAAGCACTTTTATCATTTAGTAACTCACAACCTCGCTCAACTCTTTCATCCCCATGATGATTAGGGTGTATGGGACTGACAGCAACATTCAGCTACTGTAAAGATAACCAAAGAAAGCCACCTTAAAAGGGTTTTCTGACCTTCAGCGCCGTAAAATGACATTCCACCAAAGGGTAGAATGAAGGACCTTTACAGTCTTAAAAAAATCTAGTGTTCTCAGCATTATTGCAGACAAATATGACCCATGCTGGCTCAAGAATTCTGGGAGTTGAAGTCCACGAGTCATAAAAGAGCCAAGGTTGCCTATCACTGACCTAGGGTGACAGTAGACCTGTGCAATTATTGGAACCTTCAGTGGGTCTCATTAAATTGTATTGTCATGTGGAAGACAATGAAAAGGAACCTCATGTTACCCCCAGTACTTTATCCAAAGACTCAGCAACAAAGCAGGTTTTCAACTTTTATTCTTTTGGTTTGCATGAAAAGCTTCACTCTCCCACATCCATTCTTGCTTGCATATCTAACCAATTTATTTAACTGGCCAGGTTTAGTCTGAGTTCCAGAGCAATCAAGGTGAGTCACTCATAATGCATCACCTCATTCTACACGATGGTTCCTAACTACTATAATTCCCAATAACCTCTGAGAAATTCTGGCATCTCACTAAGTCCTAGTTTATCCTCTTCCTAGATCTTTTTCATTTGAGATCCAACATCTCATCCATTTCACATGGGAACCACCTGTTGTTTTGGAAATCTTTCGCATTGTGGAAACCATCTCTCTCTTTCCCTGGTCTCCCCCCCAAAAAAAAATTGGTCTATCTTCTTAGAAGTCTTCATTCTGGTAATTCTCCACACCCTGTCTAAACTAAACTGATATCCATCAGGACGAATATTTCAATCTTTATGGATCCAAATAAACATAGCTGTTTTTATCCTTGCCTTAGCCAGAAACTACATATTAACATAGCATTAACGATATGGGGCGTACAACGTGGCATTATGTACTGGCAACAATATATTTGTCTATGATTGCACAATAACAAAAGGGAGAAATTGAAGTCAGCAACTTGGCAAAGTACTGTGGAGAAAAGGATCACATTTAGCCTCCACTCTGTAATGTACCTGAATATAGATAGTCCTTGACTTATGACCAAAATTTCTGTTGCTAAGAAAGACAGTTGTTCAATGAGTTTTGGCCCATTTTATGACCTTTCGGGCCACAGCTGTTAAGTGAATCACTGCAGTTCTCAAGTAGCAACACGGTTGTTAAGCGAATCTAGCTTCCCCACTGAGGTTGCTTGCCAGAAGTTAGTATTTGCAGTGCCATTGTAACTTCAAATGGCCACTAAATGAATGGTTGTAAATCAAGGACTACCTGTAGTGTATCCATGTTGCCCCTGAACAATTGGGGGCACGTATGAACTCTGTTTATTTTAGCACAGGGACAAATCTTTATATACGTCCACTTGCCAGGTTTCTTCACTCAGCAGAAATAATAGAAAAGCTCATTTTTCACAGATGAAGCCGAAACAACTGTTGGATCACTGTAAAATCGCAGATATACCTGACTATAAGTGCAACCCTGAGGACACAGGTAGACCTCCAAGTGGCCTCAATGACTTTCTAAAAGGATGTAAATGAGCAGCTGTCTGCAAGGAGTATAACTATATAGTCAGAGCTGAAGAAGCTTCTTGGACAAGAAGAGAAACGTCTTCAAAGAAAAAGCAAGAAAGTCCAGGTGCCTCTTGAAAAAGCATCTTTATTATGTATTATGAATTTCCAACTTTCCTCCCCGACATGTGTTTCAAATTAGCACCTGCATACCTCAGTTATTATATATATGTGTGTGTGTGTGTGTGTGTGTACACACACACACACACACACACACACACAAGAACATATCCAGCGGCACTGTGCTCTCCCTTATCAGATATGTGCAATATAACATAATGAAGGAGCAACGGATTGCAATTGGCAGGTATTCAGTTCCCCAGCTCACTGGGTCACGTTTCCCATCAGGCTAGTTTTGTGCTTAAAACAACAAGAACGAATAAACAGCTGGCTCGGCATGGACTGGCTCGTTCAGTTCTTCAAAATGCTGGAACTGAATTGGACATGCCTTCACATTGGCTTGGCGGGATGTGATGGCAGATCCAGAGGAGGAAAAAGCCATCCATGCAGCTAAATCAACAAGAGGTTTAGACCTGGCTAATTGATTTGTAGCATGCGTGGTGTGCGAAAGCAATACTTCACGGGGTGACTCAAGTCCTCTGTGTGTGCCTTATTTTGGTTGTCGCAATGGTCTGGTAAGAGAAGTTAGGATAATTTTCCTTCAATTTAACATAGGGCTTTGGGGAACTCCCTCTCTCTGAGCACAACTCACCTCACACAATTGTTGTTGTGGGAAAAATAGAAGGAGGAAGGTGCGATAGACATTAGCTGCCTTGAATTATTGGTAAAAAGAAGACAGGTAGTCTTCAACTTACAACCATAACTGATCCCGAAATTTCTGTTGCTAAGTGAGACAACTGTAATAATAATAATAATAATAGTAATAATAATAATAATAGTAGTAGTAGTAGTAGTAGTAGTAGTAGTAGTAGTAGTAATATTAATAATAATAATAAAGTTGGAAGGTCATCAAGTCCAACCCCCTGCTCAGGCAGGTAACCCTATACTGTTTCGGACAAATGGCTGTCCAGTTTCTTCTTAAAAACTTCCAGTGTTGGAGCATTCACCGCTTCTGGAGGCAGGTTGTTCCACTGGCTAATTGTTCTAACTGTTAGGAAGTTTCTCCTTAGTTCTAGGTTGCTTCTCTCTTTGGTCAGTTTCCATCCATTGCTTCTTGTCCTGCCTTCAGGCGCTTTGGAGAATAGCTTGACTCCCTCTTCTTTGTGGCAGCCCCTGAGATATTGGAACACTGCTCTCATGTCACCCCTCATCCTTCTCTTCATTAAACTAGACAGACCCAATTCCTGCAACCGTTCTTCATATGTTTTTGCCTCCAGTCCCCTAATCATCTTTGTTGCTCTTCTCTGTACTCTTTCTAGAATCTCAATATGTTAGGTGAGTTTTTCCCCATTTTATGACCTTTCTTGCCAGTGAATCACCGCACTTGATAGATTTAAGCAAATTCCTTTTCTTTGTTTTTTGTTTGCTTTTGTGTAATATCTAGAGTGATAAAGAATTTAAAACGTAAAATTTCAGGGTACGTTCATGCTAATTTTGCTTGTTCAAATAAAGTTATTTCCCTTTATCTTTAAGGTATGATTATTCTTCCAGGTATGTACATTCTGGAATATTATAATGACGTGAGAACCAAGTGAGGATTTAAAACCCCAATTTTAAAATCTGCTTTTAAGAATAAGCACTGAGTAGTAAAAAGGTAGACTCATGTTATTCTTTATTTTAGAGAAGATCAGGGTCAAAAAACGTACAATGTTAGCCTATCCTGGGATTTTTAAAAAAATTGTAGATGTTACGCATCATAGCTCAACTTCCCTAAATCTATATATTTTACAGTTCCCAATACTTCTAACCAGCAAGCTGGTTGGGAAGGATGGAAGTTGCAGTCCAACATATCTGCAGAAAAGACATTTCAGTTATAAAGTTGCAAGGTTTAGGTTAGTGAATTCCATGCCATTCTTCATCCAGTAATTTGAAACAGATTTTCTTGCCTTTAACCAGTACGCTTCAATTCAAGACATGTTCAAGTCTAACTGCTTATCTATCCAAGAACTATTCAAAGTTCTAAAACTTCCTTCCATCAGCACTTTACAATGTCAACTCAAGCACTTTGCAAAAAAAGGAGCAGGAATTTGCACAGATTTCATTCCCCCCCCCCTTTATTTCCTCCAAGGACAAACTCTGAGATATTTTGGATTAAAGATTAAACTTGTTCCCTTTCATCTGAGTGGAACACCAGCCAGGGCACGCTGATCATGGTGTTGTAGAATTCTGCCCAGCTGTTCACACTGTAGTAGGTGAGAGGACAAATTCTTTCAAGAAAGCCATTTCCAATCTCTTCCACATTGGAAGAGAAGAATGGAAGGATGGTTGAGAGATCCGGAAGAGGATCAGCTGCTTCCAAAGCACGGGCCAAGGGATGAATGGATTCATTAAGGAGCAACTAACAACTTTCTCCCCAAACTCCATGTTTACAATTCCAGTAGCCTGCATTTACATAATTGCAATTCTCTCCTAGCAAATATTTGGGCATGAGGTTTTCATGCCCAATTTTCTCAACAGCTGTGCTATGCTGCTGAAATCTGTGCTAATTATTTTGGACCCTGAATGGGAAAATGCAGGACATAGCTGGTTATAATTGTTACATCTTTAAATATTCATGGTCTTGGAAGACAGTGGAATTTGGGGAGGCTTTCCTTTGCATCTCCCCCCCACCACCACCTTTTGTTTTTTATTTGCTCTTGAAGAATGGCACTTGCAAAATATTTCCAAAGCCAAGACAGCTGCAGAGGCTATTCACCAGACCCAAACTGTCTGTTCAGTATCCTTCTTAGCTTTTTATAGGTTCACATTAAAAATACCATGAAATTTATTTCCTGTGATGATCCCAAAATGTTTGTCTAAGAAAGTCAACATTTCAGCAAAAAAAATTGCCCAAGAATGCGTGGCTTGGTTGGTTCCATTGGGTGACATAAAGTCACCTAGCCCTCAATTTGATTCAAGCTTCTCTCTTTTTCAATTCTTTGCATGAACTTAGAGTCACCTTTTGCAAACTCCATTGACCGAATCTACGGAAAATATTTGTGCCAGTGATCAAGACAAAGGAGCAGCCAAGCAGACACATAGGGGAGAAATCCAGATAGTTACTGGGGTCAGACAATCTTCTCAGGCCAAGTGGTTCCATTACTGCATACAAATCAGATAATTGCACATGTTGTACTGTCGATATCAAAAAATAAAAAAATATCCCCCACCTAAGATGACTCTTTCTTTTCCATATTTCTAGACAAAGACAGAATGAGAGAGGTTTTCTACAGAAACTATTTCAAACTACCTAACCCTCTGTTAGCAAGGCAACATTTTGCTCTTTTTAAAAGTTATTTTCATGGGCATATAAACCAGCTAATTGACTTTGGGCCAATCACCAGGAGACTGTGAGTTCTAATCCAGCCTTAGGCATGAAAGCCAGCTGGGTGATTTGGAGCCAGTCACTCTCCTTCAGCCCACACCTGGCTGAGGTGACAAGCTAGTTATAGGGTTTCCTGCCTGAGCAAGGGGTTGGACTAGAAGACCTCCAAGGTCCCTTCCAGCTCTATTCTATTCTATTCTATTCTATTCTATTCTATTCTATTCTATTCTATTCTATTCTATTCTATTCTATTCTATTCTATTCTATTCTATTCTAAGTCTAAGTCTAAGTCTAAGTCTAGTCTAGTCTGATTCTGATTCTGATTCTAATCCTATCAATTCCTGTTGCAACCAATGAATCAACATTTGATTGATCCCCCAAAAAGCAGACCCTGCACTTTCAGGAAAATGCCAGGAAGAAAAGAATAAAGACAGTCAGTGAGAAACAACATAAAAGCAAGCCTGCAAAGATCAAAGGATATATAGAAACAATCCAGCACATTCAAAAAGAGGGTTGACAGCTAGGTAGGGTAGAAAGGAATATATATATTCATTCTGAGGTTTTCGCGGGTGTTTATATGTAGGTCTTTGTTATTCGGGTTTTCTCCCGCGTAAAATTGGAAGTGTCTTGGTGACGTTTTGACGAAGTCCCATTCGTCATCTTCAAGGAGCACGAAGCTGAAAACACCAGCCTGAAGATGACGAATGGGACTTCGTCAAAACGTCACCAAGACGCTTCCAATTTTACGTGGGAGAAAATCCGAATAACCAAAGACCTACATATATATATATGTATGTATGTATATATACAGAGGATCTGAACACTTGTATTTGGACTTATATTCTTTTGATGATGCCCTCTTAACTTTCTTTAATAAAAATTACTTATCAGAAGTTTTTGCATTTTTGTGTGCCTGCCTAAGCCAATGCAGTTTGCTTTCTATCAGCTTAGTGTATTGTGGCAACCAGTCAAAGACTTACAGGCCAGGGATTTCACTTTGCTAAAATGTATACAAACCACTAATAGTTTGTGTACAACCCAGGCTTGGACTTGGATCAACAGACCAAGATCTTTGTCCTCACATGACCACTAAATGGGTTTGGGCAAGTCAGGCTTTGGCTAAGAGAACAAAATTTGGAAGGATGCCTATGGATTCCACCTTGAATTTACAGAAGAATGGTACCATAATAACAATAATATCAAGAACTGTATACAACTGATATCATTACTCAACCTGAGTAATAAGTGAACTCAATCAGATCTCCAGGATTAGATCACTGGATATTTTTTGATCTGGAGTCCTATGAGCTTAAAACAATATCAAACAAGTAGCACTAAGGATCACCACTTATATAACTCATAAAAGATGACGCAGCGGTTAATGTAGCTCCCTGTAAAACCCTGTCACTCTCATTCTAGTCTTGAGCAAAAGTTTCAGTGAGCGTTTTGGCCATGTGAAGAGGGATAGGTCAGTCCTAAATCCATTAATTAAAACGAACAGTAGGCCCAGAGAAAGAAAGATCATTTGAACCCAGTATCCGCTGGAAAAGTCCTGCTGTTCTCATTCCCATATCCATAAAAACAAGTCCAGCTGGGGGAAAAAAAAACCCCATTTTAAGAGTTTAAATTTTCTTATCATTTTAATTTTTGTTTTCACTTATAATATAAAATGCAAAAATACGAAAGCAAATAATAGAGAACAAAGGAAGGGAAGGGGAAGGAGAGTAGTGTGGAAAAGGGAGGGGGAGGAAAACAAAGGCGTTGATTTCCGACTCCCTCTGTTGCTGTAAAACAGAGCATTAAAATCGAACCTCAACTTTTTATGTTTCTATATCAACCAATCAATCTAATTAGTAAAACCCAAAACCAAAGTATCATTTCCACACACCCCCCACCTCAAGCACAAAGTCCAGAAGCGGTTTCCAAGTAGAAACAAAAGTACTTATATTCTTTTCTTTTATCAAAACACCATTTTAAGTTTTGATAATAGAGTTCCATTTTTTGCTTAACAACTACAATAAAGATTTGCAACACATGGATATCAGGATTTGATTGTCCATGGCATGGGGGAGACTTTTTTTTTTTTAAATGCAATGGTTAATTTTTTAAAAATAAACGTGAACGAAAGTCTACAGCAACATAGCAGAGATCATTTATCTACCATTCAAGTTTGCTGGAACCATATGGAACTGCTTTCCAAAACAGACATCCACAGCACAAACTGAATATATAAACAAGTGTTGCATCCAATTTCCACTCAAACTTTTTTTTGTCTCTGGAAGAACATCTGTAGCATCCTTCAAGCATCTTCTTACAATGTATGGCTGAGCAGCACAGCTCACTGGCAAGTTAGTCCTGCTGTAAACAGAAAAGCAATATTCCTAAGCTGTCAACGACGCTTCAGAGAGACCATGCAAAGCAGCTGTCATTCAGGATTAATAACTCGGTTAGACAGGGTACACAGATCTCACTCGAGATAGCCAGCAGGTTTTCCAAGGTCTTAAAGTTAAGTTAGAAAGTATTTCCCAGCAGCTGAATAAATCACAATATAGTCTGCATTCAGCCTAAGCCAGCTAGATGGTAACACCCAACTAACCTTGGCTAATCTGAAGATGGAAAGTCCTTGGATGGAAGAAATCTTAAGATCCTTAGTTACATCAGGATGGAGGGAGAGAGGGACAGAGGAAAAAGGGAGTAGAGGAAGGAAGCAAACAAAAAGCCTGGCAGAATGCATCCATGAACACCAACTGGCAGTCAAAAGGCATGATGAAAATGCTTTAATTTCACGACATAGTTTCAATAGGGAAAATGTGACAATCCTAGACCAGGCCAAATCCAAAAATGTCAGGGAATTTCTGTTGATCAGCCATTGATAGACACATAGACATTAGCAACATTTATAGATCATGCAAAAGAGACACTCAACCAGCCAGAAAGAGAAAAAAAGACTCCAGTAATTTTCCACCAGTAATCAGCATTTAGATCAGCATAGATTAGTTCTAAGGTCACCTTCAGACCAACAGTCAAGGAAAAGTCTTCATCATGGTTCAGTCCAAGCTGGGAATAAACAACATGGAGACTGCTTTAGAAAGAAGGTTGCAGTTTATTGAAGAGGAGAGCCAGACAGAAAGATGGTTCTGGAAGAAAAGAGAGTGAGCACATGTAGGGAGTGGGCTTTTATACCCTCTGGAGCCTTTTGTTTGGAGTTGTTCCTGTGGCATGAACTTTGACCTGAGTCTGAGTGTGCCTTTCTGGTATTCTGGTGGTGATGGGTTAATCCTATTATGTCCCAAGGGTCATATCTTGCTGCCCTGGGGCTGTGGCTGATGAGCGTTGGATTTTTGGTGTGTTGATTCTAGGGATCTTTCTTCCTAATCCCAGTTTCCTGACTCCAGTCTGACAAGATTATCCAATCTGCATTCTGCAAACTTGGTTTCTGTTTGGGACAGAGAGACTTGTGGGGGGGGGGGGTTTCTGCCTTTAAATTCTTTAAGGAAATATATTCTGCCTTTTAAACATTTCTTTCTCTGGTGGGGCGGGGCTGACTTCCCACAAAAGTAAACAATACCCCAATGAAGAAACTGCCAAAGAGCCATTTCTAAACAATCCAACCAAAGAATCCCTAAGACCACCCACCCACCCACCCAGACAGGCAAGACATCAGAATATAAACTGACAGCAAACAGTACCTCCTTACTAGCACTGATGATGTTACCTAGTTAGGGCAATGAAACGTCTGCAAGAAAACAAGCCAGCTCAGAGAGCACCAAGGATCCCTCATTTCAGCCCTGAGCTACAAATATTCCCCTTCCTTGAAACAAAAGCCTGCAAGCTACTTTTGTACAGGAGATCCTCAACTTGTAACTCCCTCTAAGCAAAAGAAATAATTGTTTGTGTTTTTTTGCTGGCTCAGAATTACAGAAATCTAGCCATTTCATTTAACAACAACAACAAAAAAAAGTGCCGGGGAAAACAATCCACTACAGTGAGGTCATCCTCACTTTATAACCATTCATTAAGCATGTAATAGTAGTAAAGTTGGAAGGGACCTTGGAGGTCATCTAGTCCAACCCCCTCCTCAGGCAGGAAACCCTACACCATTTCGGACAAATGGCTGTCCAGTCTCTTCTTAAAAACTTCCAGTATTGGAGCATTTACTGCTTCTGGAGGCAGGCTGTTCCACTGATTAAAGCGATCATTTGAAATTACAATAGTAACGAAAAACCTGACTTAGGACCGTCACAGCATTCCCACAATCACATGATCAAAATTTGGATGCTTGGCAGCCAGCATGTATTGATGATAGTTGCAGTGTCCCAGGGTCATGTGATCACCATTTGCAACCTTCCCAGCCAGCTTCTGACAAGCAATGTCAATGTGGGAAGCTGGATTTGCTTAATGACCAGATGATTCGCTGTAACAACTGCAGTGATTTGCTTAACAACCGTGGCAAAAAAAAGCTTGTAAAATTGGGCGTGATTCACTCAACAACCAGCCTAGCCCTGGGAATTTTGGACCCAATTCTGTTTGTAGGTTGAGGACTACCTCACAAAGATTAATATGTAATAAACAAGGACATACATTCAATTTTGCAGCTACTAAGATTGTTGGATGAGCAGGTACAAAAACAGCCAGGGAGATCATTGAAGCCTGGGAAACCGACCCCTTTTTAGTCAGCAGGAGTGCTGATTTACCACCAGCTTATTGGGTACTTAGGAGCCGAGGACTTGGCAGCACAAGGAAACAACAGCCAATCGCCAGCCATCAACACACCGATCAACCAATAGGAAGGCGCCGTATAAATACGACTCAAAGAATAGCCGAAAGCACACACTCTGCTAGAGAGAAATTCCCTGAGGATGGGTTCCAGCAAAAGTCCAAAAGCTCAGAAGAGCTGGTCCCGGTGACAGACCCAGATTGGTTCTTCCAAAGAATAATTTGTCCGAGTAAGGAATGTACATGCCCCAAAATGCAAAGATTAGAATAATCCTCAAGACGTACGTGTCGTTTTCTTGCCTTGCTCTTTGTTTTACTTTCCCCACATTCACTCCCACAATCAGGAGAAATCTTTGCAACCTCTCAGACTCATGACAAGGATGTAGCTTTAAGTAAAAGAAGATGAAATATTCTCCACAGGGCCTGAAATGGAACAACGCTGGGAAGTCATCTTCCATTTCAACTGTTAAATCTGATCTCTGAGTTGCACGAAGACGGGACTTATTATTCCCTCTACTGAACAGCTTCATCCATGGTGAAAATCACAGCTCCGTAGCCTCAAAACAAGCATAGCTATTGTATGACACAGGGTGACATGACAAGGAAAATAAGAAGCCTTGACAAGCCATTACCTTCCCACTGCCAAGGAGTTTTGATGAAAGAAGTCTGCCTGGTTTTCATTTCCACCTTCTAGCATGAATTATATCATATCCATTACTAGCTGTTGACAATGATTTTTTTCCCCCTTGCTTATAAAGTCCTGACATTTTACCTGAAATCTTATGCATGTTATAGGACAAAAAAGGCCACTGAGGCTGATGGGTGATTCTTGAAGAAAGATTCCAATTTGGCATTTAATTCATGGATGGATGGATGGATACATTTAGGCAAGAAAAATCAAAGGTACAAGTATAGTATAGGGGGTACCTTGCTCAATAGTAGTAACTGTGAGAGGGATCTCGGAGTCCTAGTGGACAGTCACTTAAATATGAGCCAGCATTTTGCTGCAGCTGCCAAAAAGGCCAACACAGTGCTAGGCTGCATTAACAGAGGGATAGAATCAAGATCACGTGAAGTGTTAATACCACTTTACAATGCCTTGGTAAGGCCACACTTTGAATATTGCATCCAGTTTTGGTCACCACGATGCAAAAAAGATGTTGAGACTCTGGAAAGAGTACAGAGAAGAACAACAAAGATGATTAGGGGGTTGGAGGCTAAAACATATAAGGAACGGTTGCTGGAATTGGATATGTCTACTCTAGTCTAATGAAGAGAAGGACGAGGGGGGACATGATAGCAGTGTTCAAGTATCTCAGGGGCTGCCATAAAGAAGAGGGAGTCAAACTATTCTCCAAAGCACCTGAAGGCAGGACAAGAAGCAACGGATGGAAACTGACCAAAGAGAGAAGCAACCTAGAACTAAGGAGAAACTTCCTGACAGTTAGAACAATTAATCAGTGGAACAACTTGCCTCCAGAAGTTGTGAATGCTCCAACACTGGGAAGTTTTTAAGAAGAGACTGGACAGCCATTTGTCTGAAATGGTATAGGGCAGTGATGGCGAAACTTTTAGAGACCGAGTGCCCAAACTGCAACCCAAAACCCAGTCATGCATCATCGGGTGCTGGGTGGGTGTGGCCCATTGGCTGGGTGTGGCCCATTGGGTAGGTGTGGCCCATTGGGTGGGCATGGCTGCGGTGGTAACAGCAGGCTGGGTGGGACTAAAAAGTTCAATCAATCAATTCCAAAAAGATCTTTGCAAGACCTTTTTTTTCCCCGCGAGAAGTTGAAATTGACTGACTGATTGAACCTTTTTTTTTTTTTTTTTTTGCACATGGCGGCGGAGGCCTAAAGCAAAAAAGTTTTATAAAACCGAGCTGAAGGCCTAGGACTGGGGCGATGGCGCGCGTGCCCACAGAGAGGGCTCTGAGTGCCGCCTCTGGCACCTGTGGCTGAGCAGGGGGTTGGACTAGATGACCTCCAATGTCCCTTCCAACTTTATTATTATTATTGTTGTTGTTGTTATGGATGGGGAGAGAGATACAGGTAGCTCTCGATTTACAATCATTTGTTTAGTGAACCACTCAAAATTCAAATGGTACTGAGAAAAGTGACTTACCACTATTTTTCACACTTATGGTCATTGTAGCATCCCCATGATCAAGTGATAAAAATTTGGATACTAGGCAATTGTCATGTATTTATGAATGTTGCAGTGTCCCAGGCTCATGTGATCCCCTTTTGTGAACTTCTGACTAGCAAAGTCAATGGGGAAGTCAGATTCACTTAACAACCATGTTGCTAACTTAACAACCGCAGTGACAAGAAAGGTCATAAAATGGGACAAAACTCACCTAACAACAACAGAAATTTTAGACTCAATTGTGATAATAGACAGGCAGACAGATGACACACAAAAGGTGCTTGACAGTAAAGGAGAGAACAGTTTTCTATCCCCCCCCCAAATAAAAACATAAAACTATATGACCAATGCAGCAATTGTGTAATTGTTTCACTTCACTTTATGTTTGCAAAATAAATTGATCTTGTTTTCTCCCTGTAATTTAAATGCTACAAACAACACAACTGGCTTTCTTTAAGGGAGCCTGTAGCAGTTATGCTTGGGAGATATCAGAGTATCTACAATCCATGGTTTTATTTTCTACTACACCTGAAATAGACAGATCAGCGTAGAAAGGAATCAATATCACCATTTAGGAACCAATCAAATGAATATAAACTGGCCTCTGGAGCTGGATGAATCAGGAAGATGTTCTTGATTATTCCTGACATGAACATCAAGCTCATAATGGCATCATGAAAAACCGGGTAATTCACTATATTGTAGAGCAATCTCTTGTCTTCTTCTGTGCTGCCTCTCATCCCCCTATTTCCAACAACTGGATAGTGATTGCCTTAGTTGTTGGACAGCTCCTGTCAAACATTGCAATGGACTCCAGGTCAAAGATAACAATACCATGTCCCCCCCCCCCAAAAAAGACCCAGTTGAAAAATAAGCCCTAGCATGATTTTTCAGGATTCTCATAATATAAGCCCCACCCCAAAAATAAGCCCGTTAAGATCGTCAGCCAGACGGATGCATTTAGTACCGTATTTCCCTGAATATAAGCCCTAACCAGAAAATAAGCCCTAATGCGTCTTATTTTCGGGGAAACATGGTAGTTCCAACCCTGAGCCTCTTAACCCTGAACAAATTAAAAAACAGGGAAGAAAAACCTGTTAGCTACAATAGCTATCAGGCCATCATGTTCTAGAACAGGGGTAGGCAACCTTGGCTCTTTTATGACGTGTGGACTTCAACTCCCAGAATTCCTGATTCAGCATGGCTGATTCAGGAATTCTGGGTATTGAAGTCCAGAAGTCATAAAAGAGCCAAGGTTGCCTACCCCTGTTCTAGAAGCATGACTGACTACAGAGAGTCCCCCACTTACGACCACAATGGAGCCAAAAAGTTCCATTGCTAAGCAAGATCGTTGTTAAGTGAGTTGTCCCGCCTTTTTTGCCACAGATGTTAAGCAAATCCCTGCATTTGTTTAAGTGGATCATGTGGTTGTTAAGTGAATCAGAGCCGCGCAACTGTCATAAATTCACAGCAGTTGTCACGTGCCCAAATTTTGATCATGTCTGCATGGGGATGCTGCAACAGTTCTTTAGTGTTGTTGTAACTTCAAACAGTCACTAAATAAACAATTGTAAGTCAAGGATTACTTGTAATGGAGAAAGGTGGACAGACAAAACTGGAAATAATCTAGCAATGAGAATGGAATTGTGACACAAGTAAGGCCTTGTTCTAAACACTGTGTAATCATGTATGTCAAAGAAAAAGATTGGTTGCAGGAACCCAAAGGTTCTGTCTTCCTTCAATATGTCTATAAATCACATATATATCACATTCCTTCAATATATCTCACTTTCTTTCATGTTATTTAATGATGAAGTATATGGATTTTGGATGCACAATGATGAAAGTACTTTGTTTTCTCAGCTTTCACGGATCAGAATCCAAAGCAAACTCAGCAAGATATTGTTGGAAAAAAAATTAGATCTATGCTGAACACCAGCCCATTAAACAAGAAGTGACTTGGCAATCAGCTGACAAAAATTACTAAGATATCCAGAATACCCAACTGTATGATTAAAGCAGAGACTCCAGGTGAGTATCAAAAAAATCCTAATAGGACCCAAAGTTGAGATTTGATGTGATCTACAAACTAAGAGATTAAAAGAGGGAAAAACTTCTATGGCTTTGAGAGAAATAAAAATTGAGGCAATCGTTTTAGCAGAAGTTCAAAAAGGGGGAAAAAATCCTCAGTGGGATTCACACAATTGCCACCTGCCAGAAATAACAGAGTTGGAAGGGACCTTGGAGGTCTTCTAGACCAACCCCCTGCTCAAGCAGGAAACCCTATACCAGTGGTGGGGAACCTATGGCACGCGTGCCAGAGGCGGCACTCAGAGCCCTTTCTGTGGGCACACGCGCCATGCCCCAGAGAGAGCAACTGTCTCTCTTCAACCAGCTACCCGCTAACTCGCCGAGGTCCCACATGGCCGGATGCATCCCAGCACCCATGCGCTCACTGGCCTTTGTGTGCAGGGGCCAATGGTGTCAGGCAGCAGCCGCCCCGGCCCCTGCCTCACCTTGCCCTGTGACAATGGCACCTCTGCCCTGCCTTGCCTTGCCTCACCCCGCAGGACAAGCCTCCTACCCAACGCCCCACCTGCCAGAGACCCCCTGGATCTCCCCCAACCCTGCCCGGCTCCCACAGACATCTCTCCCCAAAGCAACATCGAGGTGATCATGCCCACCTTGGCCACAGCCACCCAATCTGCCATGACCACCACAGCCACACCCACCCAGTGGGCCACGCCCACCTGGCACCTGGTGATAAATAGTTTGCAGTTTGGGCACTCGGTCTCTAAAAGGTTCGCCATCACTGCCCTATACCATTTCAGACAAATGGCTGTCCAGTCTCTTCTTGAAAACTTCCAGTGTTGGAGCGTCTACAACTTCTGCAGGCAAGTCATTCCACCGATTAATTGTTCTAATTGTCAGGAATTTTCTACTGAATTCTAGGTTGGTTCTCTCCTTGATTAGTTTCCCTCTATTGCTTCTTGTTCTGCCTTCAGCTGTTTTGGAGAATAGGTTGACTCCCTCTTCTATGTGGCAGCCCCCTAAATATCGGAATACTATTATCATGTCACCCCTAATCCTTCTTTTCACTAGACTAGACATACCCAATTCCTGCAACCGTTCTTCCTATGTTTTAGCCTACAGTCCTCTAAATATCTTTGTTGCTCTTCTCTGTACTCTTTCTAGACCAGTGGTTCTCAACCTGTGGATCGGGACCCCATTTGGGGTCGAACGACCATTTCATGGGGGTCGCCAAACAACGCAGTCCGCCATTTTTTTCCCCTTTTCCTTAGCTGTGCTACTCCCTTTTATTCTATTGGCTTTTGAAAGCCAATAGAATAGACTCTCTTGAATAGAGTCTAATTCTATTGGCTTTCAAAAGCCAATAGGAATTGTCCAGGCTGTCTCTGTCCTGATGAGCCCGCCAAATGTCCCATTCTGCAAACAGTGCTGCAAGTTGTCTGCAGCGAAGGCGACCTGTCTGGAAGCTTCCACCCCTCCCTGCTGAGCAACTACTAAAAATGTAAGTAAAAGAGGGCCAGGGGTGGGAGGTGGGACGCAGGCGGGCGCAGGGAGGGTTGCTCATGCACATGGGGTCCGGTGGGCGCCTTACTTCCCTTGGGCTGGGCCAGCTGGTGGCCCAGCCGGTGGTCGGCCTACGCCGTCTCTGCCGCTTGCCAGCTATACCTCGGCCGGTGCAGGGGGTGGCACCACGCATGCGCGGCACTCCTGGGAAGGGAAAGTCCTCGACTTATGACCGGTTGGGTAGTCCTCGACTTACGACTGGTTGGGTAGTCCTCAACTTACGACCGGTTGGAGTCGCGCCATTAAAAAGGTTGAGAACCACTGTTCTAGAGTCTCAATATCTTATATTGTGGCAACCAAAACTGGATGCCAGAAAGATGAACTCTTTGGTTCAAAAGCCTGAAAGGGTTGTGTGAACCTATTATGTGAAAAATATAAAAGCTAATAACCCAACAAGGCAAGTTCTGTGACAGAAACTCACCCATACATAGGACTGATTTAAGGTACAGCCGGCACCAGCCTAAACCAGGAACAGAAGGAAATCCTCTGGATGCTGAATCCAGTTCATTGAACTGCACTGCTTGTGATTCTTGAACCCAAACAGTGGCGTGTGAAGCTTGTTGATGCAACGGTTCCAATTCTTTCCATGTTTTCAGCTGGAAGCCCCAAAATATTGGATGGGACCAAGAAGTGTTGAGGACATCAAATGAGCATGAAGTACTTTTTGAACTGTTTTCCTCCTTCATTCCTTCCACTTCAGCAGCCATTTTCTTTCCAGGAAAGGAGAACAAAACAAAACCCAGCATATCCAACATGTTTTGAGCAAGAAAAAGGGGAAAGAAGATGTACAACGAGAGGGGAGGGGGGGAGTGAGGGAATCAAGGGCTGGCTGATATTTGGAACTGTTGCTTGTCCAGAAACTTGCCATCTGCTGGCAGATCTGGGTATTTTACCATTAACCAAAGTAGATCACGAACGAAGGCAAATGCCGTACCCATCTCCCAGGATATGTTGCAGGATCCAGTCTGAATCAGTCACCAGGACCAGAGGTGACCCACCCAGATTGGATCCTGCAAACTAAATCACACTGCAGTATATTTTATTCTCCAATCTCCCAGAAAAAAATTCTCAGAATAATTGATCCATTCCAGCACTGCATAACTTGATGCAGGCAAGTTTGCCCAATGCTAAGCCACAGTAGGGAAGAGATGGGAGAGAGATATATAAATTTTGCATTACTGGTAATCCTTGACTTACAGCCATTCATTTAGTAACTTGGAAGTTACAACAGCACTGAAAAAAAGTGATTTACGACCTTTTTTCACACTTCTGACCATTGCAAGGTTTGTTGTTGTTAGTTGTGAAGCCGTGTCCGACCCATTGCGACCCCATGGACAACGTTCCTCCAGGCCTTCCTGTCCTCTACCATCTTCTGGAGTCCATTTAAGCTCACGTCTATTGCTTCCGTGACTCCATCCAGCCCCCTCATTCTCTGTCGTCCCCGTCTTCTATTGCCCTCAATCTTTCCCAGCATCAGGCTCTTCTCCAGTGAGTCCTTCCTTCTCATTAGGTGGCCAAAGTATTTGAGTTTCAACTTCAGGATCTGGCCTTCTAAAGAGCAGTCAGGGTTGATCTCCTCCAGGACTGGCCTGTTTGATTGATTTGCAGTCCAGAGGACTTGCAGGAGTCTTCTCCAGCACCATAGTTCAAAGGCCTCCATTCTTTGGCGCTCAGCCTTTTTTATGGTCCAACTTTCACATCCATACATTGCAACTGGCAACTGGCCTGTATTTATAATGGTTGCAGTGCCTCGGGATCATGCAATCACTTTTGCAAACTTCTGACAGGCAGAGCTAATGGGGAAGTTGGATTCCCTCAACAAGTGTGTTACTGACTTAACTACTGAACTGATTCATTTAACAACGGTGGGAAGAAAGATCATAAAATGAGGCAAAACTCACTTAACAATAGTCTTCATTAGCAGCAGAAAATTTTGGGTTGTAAGCTGAGGTCTGCCTGAATTCTCCTTGCCAGTGTGTGTGTGCCTAGAATGATATTAGCCTGTTAAACAAGATGGACTTTGCAGGTCTAGGAATGGGTTCATATATTGGAGGGCCAGACGAGTCGAGGGCAAACCCCTTCCAGTGTATCTGCCAAGAACTTTGCAGACCTTCCCTTCCCACTTCAGTTGACAACCAGAGATTATATCAAGACATGGTTTTTTTTCTGTATACCAGAAATCTTTTCATGCAGAAAATTAGCTTAGCACAGCAAGGAGAGACAGGCAGGCAGGCAGGCAGGCAGGCAGACAGACAGACAGACAGACCGAGTCTAACCTTGTTGTATTCATTTTCTATATCTAGGTTTAGTTCTGTATGAAAAAGCATTTGTCATGAGATTCTCATTCCCTTCAGTCTGAAATGAAATATTCTAACCATGTGATTTCAATATTAGGTGGGTCCTAAATCTATTTCTAAACATATTTATCTCTCTTCAACAAGCTATGTTCAAACAGGAAGCTGCCCAATAAAATAGATTCCTTTAAAATCAAATTGTTGGCTGGAATGTTATAAAATGATAGTGCCACCCTCTATCAAACCTGGCTGCATATTTATAAAATGGGTGTAACTTGTAAAGTTCTGAGAAAACAAACAGAAGAAGAAGCAAGTTTCGGGGTGAAGGTAAACGATGCAATGAGCCCTTTGCCCCAACTGCAAGTCTTAATTCTTCTTGATTTTGCAACATGAGTAAGCTGGACAGTCATTTGTCTTGTCCTTTTCTTTAGGCAAACCCTACTTTAACTTTTCTAGATCTTTATTCCATCCATCCATCCATCCCTTTCTCTGTTCCCTTCAGGGCTAGCAACATTAACCAGAGCACAGAAAAGAAGTAAGAAAAAACAAGCCACATAAGTAAAATGCACAGAAAAAGACAAGGACATAGATTTAAAAAATGACTAAATTCACCGTTTGGCTTATTTTTAAAAACATAATAGCATTATTGAAAGCGGGCATTGGCCAATCAACCCTACAATAGCAAGAGCAATAGTTCTTGGCTTATATACCGCTTCACATTGTTTTACAGCCCTCTCTAAGTTTACAGAATCAGCATATTTCTCCCAACAATCTGGTTCCTCACTTTACCGACCTCGGAAGGCTGGAAGGCTGAGTCTCTATGGGATGGGGGGGGGAACCATCAGCAGGAAATAATTCTGCATGTTTAATAGGCCTAGAAATGACTCTGGTGGGGCTACATTAAAGTCCAGAGTCATGTCCATGATTTCAATAGATCAAAGACTGGGGTCAGGTGGCCTCCAAACGTGGCTGAGCCACAATTCCAAGCAGCACCAATCAGAATGGCCAACACTCCCGTATACTCGGCGTTCTTACCAGGGGTATCCACGTGGGAGGTGCAAGAGAGGACAAATTAATTATCATGCAAGTGCTGCAAGCCATCAGACATCAGGATGCAACTATATCCTAGCAGCATTGGTGTGATGACATCCTTGTCTCATCATTTGTGTTTTTTCTATAGGTGATGCTACCTACTTCAGTAACATCTGGAGATGTCCCCTGCTCCTGCCCATATTTTAACCTTTGGGAAGCTGTTGAGGGTCACTGATGAGTGGGCAGCCTTAAAAATCAAGGAGAGGAGGAGGAGGAAAAAGGGAGGAAGGGAGGAAGAGAGGAAAGGAAGGAAGGAAGGAAGGAAGGAAGGGAGGAAGGAAGGAAGGAAGGAAATGGACTCCTTACACAATCTCCAGTCAATTCAGAACTGCTTCAGTAAGGCTGTCCAAAGCAGGCATTTTTTACCTGTTTTTCCACTGTGTGCGTTGGCACAAAAATAAAACACAAACCTCATCTTCACATTAATGAGTTCTGACTGGCAATGTCTCCCCAGGAAAAAGAGCTTGCAGTCAAGGTGGGCATGTCAACAAAAATATCAACCAAGTGTGCAACTGCTTTTTTTTTTAAGGGCAAATTTCATGCTTGGAAACTTTTGGAAGGGAACTGAAAATAGAGCACCTGATATAACAGTGCCCTTTTACAAATCTTTACAGTGTGCAATACTAGAGTTTGCATCAGGAAGATTTTTCAGAGCTGGAAAAGCTTTTAACAAATCAAACAATGAGGTGGGCAGCATGGATTTGTTAAAAACAAATTTATTTATTTATTTATTTATTTATGAGACTTATATACCGCTTTAAGTGCAAGCACTCTCTAAGCGGTGTACACCAGTAAGCAATGTATATATATATATATTTACATTGCCCCCAACAATCTGGGTCCTCACTTTACCTACCCCGGAAGGATGGAAGGCTGAGTCAACCTTGAGCCGGTGAGATTTGAACCGCTGACCTGCTGAACACAGTCATCTAAAGTGGCCTGCAGTACTGCACCCTAACTGCTGCGCCACCTCGGCTCAAATCATGCCAAACCAATCTTATTTCATTCTTCGACAAAGTGACTAAACTAATAGACCAGCGAAACGCTGTGGACGTAGTATGCTTAGACTTCAGTAAGCCGTTTGATAAAGTAGACCACAACCTACTCCTTGATAAGCTAGAAAAAGGTGGAATAGACAACATCACCACCAGATGGATCTGTAGCTGGCTGGCAAACCGAACTCAACGAGTAGTCCTCAATGATACTATATCCACATGGAGAGAAGTAAGCAGTGGTGTACCATAAGGTCTCATCTTAGGCCCAGTACTCTTCAACATCTTCATCAATGACTTAGATGAGGGAATTGAAGGGGAACTCATCAAATTTGCAGATGACACCTAACTGGAAGGAGTGGCCAACACCCCAGAAGACCAACTAAGGATCCAAAAAGATCTTGACAAACTTGAACAATGGGCCCTATCCAACAAAATGAGTTTCAATGAGGAGAAAAGCAAAGTTTTACATTTCGGCAGGAAAAAAAATCAAAGGTACAAGTACAGATTGGGCAAGACCTGGCCCCAAAACAGTAACTGTGAGAGGGACCTTGGAGTCCTAGTGGACAATCACTTAACCATGAGCCAGTAGTGTGCAGCAGCAGCCAAAAAAGCAAATACAATCCTGGGTTGTTATAATCAGAGGCATAGAATCGAGATCACATGAGGTGTTAGTACCACTTTATAAAACCTTAGCAAGACCACACTTGGAATAATGCAGCCAATTTGGGTCACCATATCACAAAAAAGATGTTGAGAGTTTGGAAAAAATTCAGAGAAGAGCAATTAAGATGATCAAAGGCCTGGAGACTAAAACATACGAAGAACAGCTGCGGGATTTGGATTTGGCTAGTCTAAAGAAAAGAATAAATAGGGGAGACATGATAGCAGAATTCCAGTATTTGAGGGGCTGCCACAAAGAAGAGGGGGTCAGGTTATTCACTAAAGCACAGTGGGAAGGACGAGAAACAATGGTTAGAAACTAATCAAAAAGAGAAGCAACCTGGAATTAAGGAGAAACTTCCTGACAGTGAGGACAATTAACCAGTGGAACAGCCTGCCCCCAGAAATCGTGGGAGCTCCATCATTGAAGATTTTTAAAAAGAGACTAGACAGTCACTTGTCTGAGATGGTATAGGTCAGTGATGGCGAAACTTTTAGAGACCAAGTACCCAAACTGCAACCCAAAACCCACTTATGCATCGTTGGGTGCCGGGTGGGTGTGGCCCATTGGATGGGCATGGCCCATTGGGTGGGCATGGCTGCGGTGGTAACAGCAGACTGGGTGGGACTAAAAAGTTCAATCAATCAATTCCAACTTTGCAAGATCTTTTTTTTCCCCACAAGAAGTTGAAATTGACTGATTGAACCTTTTTTTTTTTTTTACACAGTGCCACCTCCGGCACCTGTGCCATACGTTTACCACCACTGGTATAGGTTCTCCTGCTTGAGCAGGGGGTTGGACTAGAAGACCTCCAAGGTCCCTTCCAGCTCTATTCTATTCTAAAAAGGGCAAGAGAAATGGTTAGGGGCTCCCTTGGGAGGACAGGCTATAAAAGCTGGAACTACTGAAAGGACTGTGTTGTAGACTGGAGATAGATGATGTTGTATCCCCCTTCCCTCTCTTGAGAGAGGGCTGTTCAGTTTTGATACAGATGGTCTCTTTGAGCCCTCTTTCAAACTAGCAGTCCTCTCTGTCCAAAATGTGCATTGTATTGCATATACCACATTGCTCAGTATGTGTCTGGCTGTTTTATCCTTGGGTTGGACAAGTTTCTGTCTTAGTGTATTCTTGGTTTTGAAGTGTGCACGTATGTTGTGTAAGCTAAGGATCCTCCTGAGTTTTTCCCATATCATCTCTGGGACATCGGAGTCTGATAATTTCAGGTTTTCTTTTCTCAAATATGGTTCAAGAAGCTTGCAAGTTCATTTCAGTTCAACTCTGCAAATCAAGAATCGACTGAAACGAACGTGTCCTAGCCTACTTTTTCCTTCAGGGAGCATGTTTTTAAAAAAATCATTTTTAAAAAGTCAGAAAAGGAAAACAAAATAACATTGGGTCAGGGGGAGAGAGTGGGAAGGAGAGAAAAGGAGAGAGATTGCAAGGAAAACATAATTTTTAAAATAAAACTTATAAACAACCTTCTGGCCAAGGTAAGATATTTGAGCTGGTGAGACGCCATTTTTTGTCAAAGCTCCTTGCTACCTCTACAACTTGAAGCAAGGAGAGGGGGAAGAGTTATTTATACACATTCCAGTTATTTCCAGGAAATACAAAGTTTAATTACATTTTACACTATGCGGAAAACTGGAATCTAGTCTATCCTTTATATTTCAGGCATAAAAGTTATTTGTTTGAAATTAAATTACGATTAGCCACATGACTGACATAAACTTTGCACGGAAATCATTCATTTCAGCAATATGAGTTAAATCAAAAAGGGAAATAAACATTTTGGGACTGTTTCCTTTTTTTCTTCTTCTGCAGCAGCTCCCATAAAAACTTGATGAAATGTGGAAAATAGCAAAACAACACAATGACACATCAGCACAATTTTTGCAATGTAACCTTTTGCTTTCAAGGCATTTCAGCCCAGGAAATTCTTGATGTTATATATAACCTGATTCACACATTCACTTTCTTCCCCCAATGCCAGCAACAGTAGTTCAATAGGAAGGCACTTTTCTAGACTTTCATTGACACAATGCCAAGACGATACTGCTAATCAGTTGTGAACACAGCGAACTTTCAACGATAAATATGAACATTGCGTAAAGTGAGAATTAAGAAGCATTTGACCAAATATCTGTAAATCAATTTATTAATTAGAGGAGAAAGGTATTTGTGAAATGCTTCTCTTCTGGTTATCTATGGTATGTTTGTGTTAATCCAGGGGTCTTCAAACTTGGCCCTTTTATGACTTGTAGAGTTCAACTCCCAGAATTCCTCAGCCAGGCACGTTGTCTAAGGAATTCTGGGAGTTGAAGTCCACAAGTCATAAAAGGGCCATGTTTGAAGACCCCTGCCCTATACCATTTCAGAGAAATGGTTGTCCAGTCTCTTTTTAAAAGCCTCCAGTGATGGAACCCATAAGACCCCTGTGTTAATTGTTTGATTAGACCACATATTATTTGGGAATAACTTAAATAAGGTAGATTTTGGATATACCATATAGTATAATAAACTGCACTCTTAATTTTTGATTCTTTACCATACCAACCATTTGTCTCACTACAACACCCTCTCCCATTATTTTTTAAATATTAGGGTACATAGTAGATTCCTTTATTTAATAATTGTAGGGCTGTTTACCCCAAAATATATTTATTTTTTAATGGAAACAAAAGAAGGCATTTCTTATGAATTTGAATTTTAAAATAAGACTGTTAGAAGACAACGCTAGGATTTTATATGATTATTTTATTTTAGGCTCTTTGCTGAAGAGGCATTTAATGCTGTGTTAGGAATAAGCTGCTGAAACACAATAAGCTGCTGAAAAAAAAATGAGATTTTATTTTTATTTTTAAAAAATCGGTAAATATTTAACTACCATCTGCTGAGATGATGGGTCCCAGCAAAGGGTCCCAGCAAACAGGCAGCTTTTTCAAAAGATGCCAAATATTTTGAATTTGAAAAGCATCTTAGAAGGGCGATCATTTTCATTCTCTATCTCTGAAAGTAGAACTCACAATTCAGCAACTACATCTAACACACTGGAAAGGCTACAAAATAGTCTCCGGCAGTTTAATGTAGCCATTCTTTATACAGTATCAAGGATTATATCTATCTCTACCTACCCAAGCTCAGACTAATCTTTTAATTATAGTTGTGGTTAAGCGCACAGAAGATTTAATTTAGATTATTTCCTAAACATTCAAGCAACATCATTGGTAATTTTCTCCCTTTGATCTTATTGCCATACAAATTCATTAACCGGTCAAACTAACAAATGAAAAGCTAGATGTCAACCAAAGATTCCACTAGCATTTTATTAACTCTTGAGATTGAAAAAGACTAATTACATCCATCTGCAAATACCCATCATATTATTCCTTTTAGGATAAGCAATGCAAACCAAAGAAATTAAAGGCCTGAGATAAGAACATGTAAAAGAAAAATAGATAACATTCGGATAGACTGGCACCATTCATTGGGTCCCCCCATATTTTTCTGCCCATGCTAATAATATACCTATATGTTAGCATTGTCTTCATACATTGCTTTCTTTCTCTTTAAATTCCTAACATCTGTCTTTTTTGAGACCTGATTAAATCCACCAAAACACAATCTTCTCAGCCTTCCCATTCATTTCAATCAATTCATTCCATCTTTGCATATTTGTTGTCCAATTTGTTCCACTTTTATTCTCTTGATATAGTCAAGCCACCTCAATATATTGTGTTCATACTGCTTATTCGCTTTTGCATTCAAATCCACCTTCACTCAGCACTAAGATACTTTTTATCCTATCTGACTACACACATCAAGAGTGTTCTGTTCCCACTGCAGCAAACTTACTTTTATGTTTCTCCGAGTATATACAATTTGATTAAATGGGGAGAAATGTACAGGAACTATTTTCCCTTCTATTAACAAATATTAATTCTTGGCAACAGATCAAACATTTTTCACCACCTTCCTGCCAACATTCACAAATCTTAAGCTTTTCCTATCCATTTTCACCTGTTTAGTTAACATTCTGCAAAAATACACACAGGTTCGTCAACTCGTAGTTTTTTCACCATTGAAAAAGAATCTATAACCAATCCTTCATTCTCTGTCAAACACAGCTCCCTAAGTTTCTGAGACATTTTCAGTCCTATCGCTTGTCAAATATTATACCATTGACTGCAACCATTTGGGCTCTTCGTCAACATGGCTTCACCAGCATACAAAAGTGCATGTAACTTTCACACATCTAACAAAGACACGTGTAAATTGACTGCATGCATTCTTTATATATTTAGCCATAAACCATTTTAAAACAGTGGCCCCCGACCCTTTGGGGACCAGGGACCGGTTCCGTGGAAAGAGGTTTTTCCGTGGACCGGAAGGGGAGTGGTTTCACGTACTGCCTGCATCCCGCGGATGGGGCTTTGCTTGTTTGCGTGGCCCGGTTTCTGGCCTGCCACGGCCGTTGCTGGTCCACAGATTGGGGGTTGGGGACCCCTGTTTTTAAAAACACCAAGAGACATCACACTTTTTTGCATTACTCTATGTCCTCTTCCGTACCATTTAGTAAGCATTCCATTTATTCTCACATATGCTTTTTATCCATTATACGCAGATGTTCCCTGACTTACTATCATTGGTTTCATGATGATTCAAAGTTATAATGGCATTTTTTCCAATCCCTCAGGCAATACGTTGTTTTCATACCGATATTAAAGAAGCTACCCAGATATTCCTTAAGCAAGCGGCTTCTATGGGAAGCCAGCCCCCCTCCCATAGAAAGAAATATTCTTGAAAATATTTAAAAGGGTAGAATATATTTCCCTAAAGGATTTTAAAAACAGAAACAACCCTGCCCCCAAGTCTCTCTGTCCCAAACAGAAACCAAATCTGTAGAAATGCAGGTGATAATCTTGTCAGAAAGACTGGAATCAGGAAACTGGGATTAGAAAGAAAGATTCCTAGAATCAACACCAAAAATCTAAGAATCATCAACCACAGCCCCAGGGAAGCAGGATATGACCCTTGGGACATAATAGGATTAACCCACCACCATCAGAATACCGGAAAGGCACACTCAAACTAAGGTCAAAGTTCATGCCACAGGAACAACTCCAAACAAAAGGCTCCAGAGGGTATAAAAACCCACTCCCTACATGTGCTCACTCTCTTTTTTCTTCCAGAATCATCTTTCTGTCTGGCTCTCCTCTTCAATAAACTGCAACCTTCTTTCTAAAGCAGTCGACATATTGTTTATTCCCGGCTTGGACTGAACCATGATGAAGACTTTTCCTTCAACACTTCCTTATAGGTAGTCCTTGACTTACCACCATTTGTTTGGTGACCATTCAAAGTTATAACAGCACTGAGAAAAGTGACTTAGGTCTGGTTTCCATACTTACGATGTTTGCAGCAGTCTCCATGGTCACGTGATCAAAATTAGAACGCTTGGCAACTGGCATGTATTTGTGATGGTTGCACTCATGTGATCACCTTTTGCAACCTTCTGACAAGCAAACTCAATGGGAAAACCAGATTCGCCTTATAACTACATTGCTAACTTAATCTGCAGTGATTTGCTTAACAACTGAAGGAAGAAAGATTGTAAAATGGGGCAAAACTCACTTAACAAATGTCTTACTTAGCAAGGAAATGTTGGGCTCAATTATGGCTGTAAGTTGAGGACTACCTGTATTTTAATCTTTCTCTAGTTATACCACTTACATCTGCAGCCTTATTATTTTCCAGGATTGTCACAGCATGTATAATCCTCCTTTCATCAAGTTTTTCTTTAATCCTAATATTTACTGTATAACATTAGTCTCGGTTCTATTATCACAATCCTTACCATGTAAATCTCTAAAGTACTCCTTCCAGCATTCTCTCAATTTAGTTTCATCCTAAATTCCACCGCTGTTATTTTTACTTCCATTCTCTTTGCTGGAGGCTCCTTGTTCTACTTCCTCACTAAAATTAATCATACCAAGACTAATTTTATGACTAAGGTCATAAAAGGGGGCAAAACTCACTTAACTGTCTTGCTTAGGAACAGAAATTTTGGGCTCAGTTGTGATTGTGAGTTGAGGATAACCTGTTTATAATAATAATAATAATAATAATAATAATAATAATAATAATAATAATACTGACTACAAGCAGCAGCATGACAAAGTAGCAACACTGGTGCATTGGAAGATCTGCAAAAAATATCATTTGCCTGTAAGCAAAAACTGGTGGGATCATAAAATAGAGAAAGTCATAGAAAATGATAAAATTAAACTGCTCTGGGACTTCAGAATTCAAACAGACAAGCACCTGCAACATAACACCCCAGACTTAACAATTGTCGATAAGAAAGACAAAAAAGTCTGGATAGTGGACGTGGCAGTGCCTGGAGACAGCAGAATAGAAGAGAAAGAACTGGAGAAGATAACAAAATACAAAGACCTACAAATAGAAATAGAAAGACTGTGGCAAAAGCAAGCAAGGGTAGTACCAATAGTCATAGGCTCCTTGGGTGCAATCCCAAAACAACTGGAGCACCACTTGAACACCATTGGCATTGACAAATTTGCTATTAGTCAATTGCAAAAGGCGGCCTTATTAGGAACTGCTTCCATCCTGCGACGATACCTGTAATACCATCAAACATCTACATCTGCCTATCCCAGGTCCTGGGTAAGGACTCGATAGGTAGACAAAATGCCAAATCCAGTCTGAACATCTGGCTGACTGTGCGATGATTGATAATAATAATAATAATAATAATGGACGTGGCAGTGCCTGGAGATAGCAGAATAGAAGAGAAAGAACTGGAGAAGATAACAAAATACAAAGACCTACAAATAGAAATAGAAAGACTGTGGCAAAAGCAAGCAAGGGTAGTACCAATAGTCATAGGCTCCTTGGGTGCAATCCCAAAACAACTGGAGCACCACTTGAACACCATTGGCATTGACAAATTCGCTATTAGTCAATTGCAAAAGGCGGCCTTATTAGGAACTGCTTCCATCCTGCGACGATATCTGTAATACCATCAAACATCCACATCTGCCTATCCCAGGTCCTGGGTAAGGACTCGATAGGTAGACAAAATGCCAAATCCAGTCTGAACATCTGGCTGACTGTGCGATGATCGATAATAATAATAATAATAATAATAATAATAATAATAATAATAATATAATAATAGTAAAAGTAGTACCAATAGTAATAGGCTCCTTGGGTGCAATCCCAAAACAACTGGAGCACCACTTGAACACCATTGGCATTGACAAATTCGCTATTAGTCAATTGCAAAAGGCGGCCTTACTAGGAACTGCTTCCATCCTGCGACGATATCTGTAATACCATCAAACATTCACATCTGCCTATCCCAGGTCCTGGGTAAGGACTCGATAGGTAGACAAAATGCCAAATCCAGTCTGAACATCTGGCTGCCTGTGCGATGATCCAAAATAATAATAATAATAATAATAATAATAATAATAATAATAATAATAATAATAATAATAATATTAGTCAATTGCAAAAGGCGGCCTTATTAGGAACTGCTTCCATCCTGCGACGATACCTGTAATACCATCAAACATCTACATCTGCCTATCCCAGGTCCTGGGTAAGGACTCGATAGGTAGACAAAATGCCAAATCCAGTCTGAACATCTGGCTGACTGTGCGATGATTGATAATAATAATAATAATAATAATGAAGTTGGAAGGGACCTTGGAGGTCATCTAGTCCAACCCCCTGCTCAGACAGGAAACCCTATACCATTTTGGACAAATGGCTGTCCAGTCTCTTCTTAAAAACTTCTGGAGGCAGGTTGTTTCACTGATTAATTGTTCTAACTGTTAGGAAGTTTCTCTTTAGTTCTAGGTTGCTTTTCTCTTTGATTAGTTTCCATCCGTTGCTTCTTGTCCTGCCCTCAAGTGCTTTGGAAAATAGCTTGACTCCCTCTTCTTTGGGACAGCCCCTGAGATATTGGAACACTGCTATCATGTCCCCCCTTGTCCTTCTCTTCATTAAACTAGACCAGGGGTAGGCAACCTTGGCTCTTTTATGACTCGTGGACTTCAGCTCCCAGAATTCCTGAGGCAGCATAGCTCAGCTTGGAATCTCTCCCTTTCTCCTCAGCATGGCTGGCTCAGGAATTCTGGGAGTTGAAGTCCACGAGTCATAAAAGAGCCAAGGTTGCCTACCCCTGAACTAGACATACCCAATTCCAGCAGCCGTTCCTTATATGTTTTAGCCTCCAGTCCCCTAATCATCTTTGTTGCTCTTCTTTGTACTCTTTCTAGAGTGTCAACATATTTTTTACATTGTGGTGACCACATGTTACTAATAAAACAAGTTGTAATCTATTCAGTTCCATTTACCCAATTTCATTAGAGAACACTTTACCCCTTTTATCAATGCTAGTAGTCCCTGCCTTAAATAGTTCCTTTATTGAGAGTTCAAAATTACAACTGCACTGAAAAAAGTGACATGGCCGTTTTTCACACTTACGACCAATGCATTATCCCCATGATCACATGACCAAAATTCAGACGCTTGGCAATTGACTCATATTTATGACGGTTGCAGTGTCCTAGGATCACGTGATCTCTTTTTGCAACCTTCTGACAAGCAATGTCAACGGGGAAGCCAGATTCATTTAACAACCAGGTTACTAACTTAACAACGGCACTGATTCACTTAACAACTGTGGCAAGAAAAGTCATAAAATGGGGTCAAATTCACTCAATAAGTGCCTCACCTAGCCACAGAAATTTTGGGCTCAATTGTGGTCATAAGTCGAGGACTGCCTATATATGGAAGTGTGTGCCAGGTTTGTTCTGGGAAACAAGACTGAAAAATCAATGTGAATATAATTTGAATCATTGATCATTTACGGTGGACATGTGATAAAACAAAGAAATATTGGAGTAGGATTCATATTTTAATGCAGGAAATTCTTAAAGTGAATATAAAGATTAAACCAGAAATTTTCCTTCTGGGTTTAATGGAAAAAGACTTGGAAAAAAATTGGGAACTCTGATTTTATACAAAATATGTTGACGGCAGCAAGACTACTCTATGCTCAAAAATGGAATTCTCACCATGGATGAATGGCTACAAAAGTTGATGGAATTAGTAGAGATGGCTAAATCGACTATTTGGATAAAAGGAAAGAATATATGCTGAGGAGAAAGGGAGAGTTTCCAAGCTGAGCCATGCTGGCTCAGGAATTCTGGGAGTTGAAGTCCATAAGTACTTTTGTTTCTACTTGGAAACCGCTTCTGGACTTTGTGCTTGAGGTGGGGAAAAATGATACTTTGATTTTGGGTTTTACCAATTAGATTGATTTGTTGACATAGAAATGACTAGTTCATATGACTATAGAAATGTAAAAAGTTGAGGTTTGATGTTGATGCCTTATTTTACTTATTTACTTATTTTACTCCCCCCCTCTTTCTTACACTTCTCTTTTTCCCTTCCCCTTCCTTTGTTCCCTATTATGCTTGCTTTTTTATTTTCGTACTTTATATTATAAGTGAATAAAATATTTTTTTAAAGAAGAAAGTACATGTAGAAAATTTGCAAGCCGTACTGATTCTTTACGTGAAAGTACTCTCCACGAATTATTTGAAGTACAAATGGGCAGAATTCAAATTTGACTGATCTATTTTGGTTGGGGTTTTAATGAGGCCCAACGATGCCCCAGTCGGAACCCTGAGCAGAATAAATTTCTAAGCAGATTTTCTAAAGGTTGGATTTCAGCACAAAAACACACCCGCACATCCAGGTAGCCCTTGACTTATGGCCACAAATGAGCCCGAAATTTCTGTTACTAAGCAAGACAGTGTATTAAATGAGCTTTGCCCCATTTTACGACCTTTCTTGTCACAGTTGCTAAGTGAATCGCTGTAGTTGTAACACTGTTGTTAGTTGATTGTGGCTTCTTCACTGACTTTGCTTGTCAGAAGGTCACAAAAGAGGATCACGTGACCCTGGGACACGGCAACTGTTCTAAATACATGCGAGTTGGCAAGGATCTGAATGTTGACCACGTGATCACGGGGATGCTGCAACAGCCGTAAGAATGAAAAATGGTCATAAGTCGTTTTTTTTCAGTGCCGTTGTAACTTCGTAATTCACCACCGTTAAATGACTGGTTGTAACTCGAGGACTTACTGTGCAATCTCTTCTCATGAAGCTGCATTGCTGGTGGCGCTTGTTTTCTTCCTTCCAACAGCCAAATTTAGGTAGCAAAAATATACTATACTGTTGCTAGGGGTTATTCCAAGGGGAGTTAGAAACGCCTCCCTATTTATCACAAACCCACTAGGCTATTTTAATAGAGCCCAAGCTATTTCCTGCCCATTTCTGAAGTTTCATGTACGATTTTGGCATGTATGTATGTATTCCCATGCAGATGTGTTCAGAAATATGGTCCGGTTTTACATTCTCACATTGACAGTTCATAATTCCAATACTCATCATAGAATTATAGATTTTTTTCAAATTTACTCACAGACATTTTCCCATTACGGTTGGCTTCCTCCCTCTCTGCCAAGGCTTTCAGAAAATTATCTTTCAGCTCCTTCCCAGCGCTCGACAAAATTCTAGAAATGAAAAAGCAGAGCAAGTTATTTTATTTTGCTTTCTTCTTGATTCAAACAACCCCCTAAGGGAAAATAAAAATTGATTAACATTTCTTGGCGGAAGATGCATCAACGCCAGGATTCCAAACCAAGTTAACGAATTTGGTTTTCACGTTGCATTGAAGCCTTAAGATTGTTTCTGGCATATGCCTAGCCGTTATAGTTACTATGCGAACTCAACCAAACATTAGAATTAAAACAAAGAAATGCTGACTGTAATATGTGGGACATCGATTAAAAGGGCTTTTCTAGATTTGCTTGATCAATAAACTTAATCCCTATTTCTTCTAAATAAGATTTTGCAAGCTGCACTTAGAAAACAACTGATCAGGTCACCCAAGTTATTGACTTATCGGTTTACACGTCCCACCTTAAACCATTCTAGGAAATAAAAATATTTTTAAAAACCATGAAATAAACTTGTTTTGTGAAGGAAAGGACAGGACTTTCTAAAGAGTTCCAGAAAATTGGCCCCTAAGTTTCTTCAAGATGAGTTTGGGTAGCAAAGTCCACTAATGCTTAGTTTAAAAAAAAAAGTATGTTTGTTTCATCTTAAATAGCAACTGACCATTTCGAATTCCATTTTTAAAAGGAAACCAGGCCGCTAAAGAACAGGATGGCTGGACACCCTCAAAGCTGACACCAGCCACAACATGGAGCAACTCAGAGAAGCAGTGCAAGATCAGAAGATGTGAAGAGATCTGGCCCATAGAATCGCCAAGAGTCAGACACAACCATCATTGGAGGACAATTAACCAGTGGAACAGCTTGCCACCAGAAGATGTGGGTGCTTCATCACTGGAGGTTTTTAAGACGAGACTGGACAACCACCTGTCTGAAATGGTATAAGGTTTCCTGTTTGAGCAGGAGGTTGGGCTAGAAGACCTCCAAGGTCCCTTCCAGCTCTACTCTGATTGATTGATCACCTGTACACATACAAGAAAACATAAACATAAAGAAATTTGCATTGACTAATTCGCATTTGGTCATTTACCTATTTCTAAATGGAAAATCCCCTAAAAGTTTACCTTTGCCCCTGTGCCTAACAGTGGCATTTTCACAGCAAACTGCTACAAGGTTTGTCCCGTTATCTATAACACGGTTGTTTTGAGCGTGGGTTGTGGCGTTCAGTTCCACCACAACCCAACTGCGCCCCTTGCACCTGTGTAAGCTTAATAGCCATTTGCTTATCTATCCCATGCTGCTTCAACTAACTTTGCATTCCAGCAATTCTGTTTGGCTAGAATTCAATTTTTTTATTAGGACAAAATCCTTATAAAACCCCCACATTCATCAGATTCATCTCAAATAGGAAGTAGTTAGTTAAGTAGATTAGAAGTTCAGTAAGAGCAGTAGATCGCAAGGAATATGTGGATGGCACTCGGATAATTTTGGAGATCCCGGTCTTCTCAGATTCTTTGGAGTAAGTTCAATGATCAGAATTACATTATGTATAAGACTTAGGCTGCTGATGATAGAAATCACAAATGATCGAAGCTACAGATGGTTACAGTGGAGAGATAGAGGAACAAAGATGATCAGCAGGCTGGAGGCTAAAACATATAAGGAACGGTTGCTGGAATTGGGTTATGTCTTGTTTAATGAAGAGAAGGAAGAGGGGGGGGGTATAATAGCAGCGTTCCAATATCTCAGGGGCTGCCACAAAAAAGAAAGAGTCAAGCTATTCTCTAAAGTGCCTGAAGGCAGGACAAGAAGCAACGGATGGAAACTGATCAAGGAGAGAAGCAACCTAGAACTAAGGAGAAACTTCCTGACAGTTAGAACAATTAATCAGTGGAACAACCTGCCTCCAGAAGTGGTGAATGCTCCAACACTGGAAGTTTTTAAGAAGAGACTGGATAGCCATTTGTCCAAAATGATATAGGGTTACCTGCCTGGACTTGATGACCTCCAAGGTCCCTTCCAACTTTATTATTATTATTATTATTATTATTATTATTATTATTATTATTATTATTATTATTATTATTGATCATTGCACAGTCAGCCAGATGTTCAGACTGGATTTGGCATTTTGTCTACCTATTAAGTCCTTACCCAGGACCTGGGATAGGCAGATGTGGATGTTTGATGGTATTACAGATATCATCGCAGGATGGAGGCGGTTCCCAGTAAGGCCGCCTTTTGCAATTGACTAATACAGTGGTTCTCAACCTGTGGGTCGGGACCCCATTTGGGGTCGAATGACCATTTCACGGGGGTCGCCAAACCATGCTGTCTGCCATTTTTTTCCCTTTTCCCTAGCTGTCCTAATCCTTCTTATTGGTGGCCACACCCACTTGGGGGTCACCACAACATGGGGAACTGTATTATGGGGTCACGGCATTAGAAAGGTTGAGAATCACTGGACTAATAGCAAATTTGTCAATGCCAATGGTGTTCAAGTGGTGCTCCAGTTGTTTTGGGATTGCACCCAAGGTGCCTATGACTATTGGTACTACCCTTGCTTGCCTTTGCCACACTTGTTCTATTTCTATTTGTAGGTCTTTGTATTTTGTTATCTTCTCCAGTTCTTTCTCGTCTATTCTGCTGTCTCCAGGCACTGCCACATCCACTATCCAGACTTTTTTGTCATTATTACTATTATTATTATTATTATTATTATTATTATTATTATTATTATTATCCACTTTCCCACTTTCCATATAAAACATATATAAAGTAATCCCAAAGGTGCTTTTTCAAAAGGCAACTGGGCTTTGTTTTTTGTTTTTTTCCTTGAAGACGTTTCACTTCTCATCCAAACAGTGACTCTCAGAGAGAGTGCTAACACCCAGATGATTGCAAGGAATTTAAATCCTTCCATTCTCCACCATCCAGTCAGAACTGAAGAAGCTTCTTGGATAAGAAGTGAAAAAATCTTCAAGGAAAATCAAACTCCAGTTGCCTTTTGAAAAAGCAACTTTAGGATAAAAGTTGCCAAATTTGGGGACCCCGGCAAAGGATCTAGTGAGCTGGGTCAATTTTGACTGGAGGTACAATTATCAAGCACCAAGCCCTGAAGAACTATATAGATCAGTGATGGCCAACCTTTTAGAGACCGAGTGCCCAAACTGCAACCCAAAACCCATTTATGCATTGTCGGGTGCCGGGGTGTGTGGCCCATTGAGTGGGTGTGGCTCATTGGGTGGGGGTGGCTGTGGTGGTAACAGCAGACTGGGTGGGACTAAAAAGTTCAATCAATCAATTCCAACTTTGCAAGATCTTTTTTTTTTCCCCGCAAGAAGTTGAAATTGACTGATTGATTGAATCTCTTTTTTTTGTACATGGCGGCGGAGGCCTAAAGCAAAAAGGTTTTATAAAACCCAGCTGAAGGCCTAGGATTGGAGCGACGGCGTGCATGCCCATAGAGAGGGCTCTGAGTGCCGCCTCTGGCACCCGTGCCATAAGTTCGCCACCACTGATATAGATCAATACAATCAGCTTAAGTAATAAAGACAGTAAACAAAAGAAGACACTGCTTTATGTGAATTTTATAAACTAACACCGAGGCTACAAGGAATGGTGTGTGCATGCTTGTATGTGCATAAAGTGTTCATACACACCTGTACAATTTAGCCTGAGTTAAACATTTCAATTGTGGCAAGTGAGATTTTGACATATTCAAGAACACTTGCCACAAATATTATGGCCTAACAATTGTATAGCCAATTAGCCTGAGCCGAGACTGACTTAATTTGTAAGGTCCGAATTTCTTTGTTATGTGGTGAGGAAATTAAGGGGAGGAGGAGGAAAATGAAGAGGAGCTAGAGCACACATTTACAGCATAAAAAAGACACCACAAAAAATGACCCTCAGTTAATGCTACATGGAAAAAAAAACTCCAGGCGTGACTGATCAGCTCACGTCTTTGTCAATTTCTTCTTTGCAATTTCGTGTTTTCATGTCTTAAATGATTGATGTATGCATACAGGTAGTTCTTGATTTTCAACCATTCATTTAGTAACCGTTCAAAGTTATAACGACACTGAAAAATGTTAATTTCTGACTGTTGCTCACCCTTATGACCATCCCCATGGTCAAGTGGTCAAAATTCAAGCGCTTGGCAACTGTTATGTATTTATGACAGCTGCAGTATCCTGGGATCATGTGATCCCCCTTTGGGACCTTCTGACCAGCAAAGTCAATGGGAAAACCAGATTCACTTAACAACCGTGTTACTGGCTTAACAACTGCACTGGTTCACTTAACAACTGTCTTGCCTAGCAGCGGAAATTTTGGGCTCAGTTGTGGTAGTAAATCAAAGATGGTCTGTACTGGTTTCCACAAGCATTTCCACAGCTTTTTTTTAAATGCAATTTATTTTTAAAAAGAAATCCTGTGATATATTTCCAGCTTCTAGAGCAGTGGTTCTCAACCTGTGGGTTGGGACCCCATTTGGGGTCGAACGACCATTTCACGGGGGTCGCCAAACAAGGCTGTCCGCCATTTTTTTCTCTTTTCTTTGGCCACACCCCTGGCACCTGGTGATGTATAAGTCGTTGGGGGTCACCATAACATGGGGAACTGTATTATGGGGTCGCGGCATTAGAAAGGTTGAGAACCACTGTTCTAGAGGAACAGTTCTGAAACAGTCCTCACCCCACTAGGCCGTAGGTATTCACTGCTGATCTTCAAATGAGATCAGCAGGGCACAGACTTAGAAGCCGAGAACAACCTTTTGCACCCTGCTGGAGATCAGTGGTTGGCCGGATGGAAAACAGAACTCACAAGCAAAATTTGCTAGAATTATCAACTGCTGTGACACGGGATGCCCAAAGACTTACAGATGAGCTGGGGAAAAGGAGAACTGGAGCTGCTTCTTTTACTTTCAATATCAGTCACTGCCAAAGTGATTGCTTTTTAATGAGCTTTCCTTCCTTCCTTCCTTCCTTCCTTCCTTCCTTCCTTCCTTCCTTCCTTCCTTCCTTCCATCCATCCATCCATCTATCTATCTATTATACATTATCTTTCTAAGCTATCATCTATCAATCAATCTATCTCTCTATCTATCATCTATCTGTCTATTATCTATTATCTATCATCTATCTCTCTTTATCTCTCATCTATCTATCTATCTATTATATATTATCTTTCTAAGCTATCAACTATCAATCAATCTATCTCTCTATCATCTATCTGTCTATTATCTATTATCTATCATCTATCTCTCTTTATCTCTCTCTCATCTATCTATCTATCGATTATATATTAGCTATCTAAGCTATCTATCTATCTATCTATCTATCTATCTATCTATCTATCTATCTATCTATCTATCTATCCATTCATCCATCCAGTGGTGGGATTCAAATATGTGAACAACCGGTTCTCTGTGTGGATGCTGCTTCCAGAAGTCCATTCTGGACCTGGGCAACAAAAAATTAGCTACCGGTTCTGCTGAGGTAGTGCGAACTGGCTGAATCCCACCACTCTATCTATCTATCTATCTATCTATCTATCTATCTATCTATCTATCTATCTATCTATCTATCTATCTATCACAGGTAGTCCTCGGTTTACAACAGTTCATTTTGTGACCGAAGTTGTAAAGGCACTTAGTAGTAACAAGGTCGTTAGTAACACGTCCGTTAGATGAATCTGGTTTCCCCATTGACTTTGCATGTCGGAAGGTCGCTAAAGGTGATCACATAACCCTAGGACGCTGCAACTGTCAAAAATATGAGTCAGTTACCAAGCATGTGATTTTTGATCATGTGACCATGGGGATAGTGCCAAGGTCATATGTGTGAAAAACGGACATTAGTCATTTTCAGTACCATTGTAACTTTGAACGGTCACTAAATGAACTATTGTAAGTCGAGGACTATCTGTATGTGTTTCTTCAACCAAGCTTCACTGTCCAATAACTGTTTCTCTCATGTTTGATGAAATAATTACACTTATTTTTTGAAATCACACTTATCTACTAAAAATTCACTCCATTGAAGTTTTTAAAAAGTACACCTTGAATGTAGAGGAATTTCGCACATCTGAAGCAATGACCGCTTGTCAGATACAAGAGGTACAGAATATCATTGTTCAAACGCCCTTCTAGTGTATGGATCGGGTCAAGAAAAGCTACTCCTCGTAATGAATAATTGGATCAGGAAGTTACCTTTTAAAAGAAAGTTAAACTCTTTGTCAATGCTGCAAATACTGTATATTCTTGCTTTGACAATATGCAAAACTGTCTGGTATTTACTGGGTTAATACATAGCTTAGAGTGGGGGGGGAAAGCCCGGGAAAGAAAGAGGAAGTAAACTTTTGACCTTCACACTAATTGGATAATGTGACTTGTGACTGCAAGATAAGGGAGGGGTTTAGCAAGAAAAGATTGATCCCAGCGAGAGGAAGTCAGATTCTGGCATCATAATGTCCATGATGGTGACCAGCAATTTGTAGCTCTGTAATAAAGACTTTAGGAAACATGCCTGAAAGTTCTTTGAAGTGCTTCATTAGTTGGAACCTCTGACACTCTTACCATTTGACATTTTTTGGCCCAGGTTCAATTGAGAAAAGGGCTTGGAAACTTTTGATTGTTACTTACATAATCTAATGTGCAGGAAATACTTTGGAAGGGGGCTTAATCCTATGTACTTCGTTCTTTCATAAAACGAATGGTAATTGTAAAAATTACACTTACAACTTCATAAGTAAAATTCTTAAGAAGTCAGGACTGGTATATATTTTTTTTTCTCTTTTGGGGGGGTTGTTTTTTTTAAGATACTTCAGCTGCTTATGTACTTTATTTGAATAGTTTCCATGGTTATCACAGATTTGGCTGACAAGGAGAAATCTACACCTGACATAATATTGGCAACTGCCTCACAAACAGTTAACAGCAAGCTAACAGCAATGTGGTCCTGTCATTTCTCCAATATTCACAAAATTTTAAAAGGTTACTTTATCAGCTCTAGGCTAACTTCATTAAAAAAAATGCTACAGTCACATCGTTTGCTTTCAAAGGGAGGAGATTTTTTTATTCTTTCTTACATACAAATAATCAGAGGAAAAAAGGAGAAAAGGCAAAGTTCTTTAAAGCAAATACTATTAGTTTCTCTCTCTCTCTCTTTCTCTCTCTCTCTCTCTCTCTCTCTCTCCCTCTCTCTCCTCTTTCTGTTTCTCTCTCTGTCTCTCCCCCCCCTCTCTCACACACACAGAGGCACCCAGCAATTCTACAATTGAATTATTAACATTAAATCCAGCTTCTTTCACAGCAGGAATTCATCCATAAAATAGTGTGTGCAGTCCTAGCGGGTCTTCTGGAGAAAATGATTATTCAAATATAAAAAAGAAAAATTAGTTTCTCATACAATTGTATCCTTGATGGTGGAGGAATGTCATTTTAGTTCTGTAGTATATTTCATTTTAAAAAAAAGTACAACACCCACTTATTTCCAAAACCATCCTGCATATAATTCAAGAAGTATGTATTTGTAGTTTGCTTCTTATTCTAATTTTTGTAATCTTTTAAAGGGATTAAATAAGTTGCCCGGAATAGTTAGCAACTGAGCAGCCTTAGAAATTGACCAAATGAGGTAAAAAGCACAAGCAATCCCAAAAATCAATACTGACGATCCTCAACTCACAGCCATTCGTTTAGTGGCCGTTTGAAGAGAAAAGTGACTTATGTCAGTCTTTCCTTAGTTAATGACCATTGCAGCGTCCCCATGGTCACGTGATGAAAATTCAGACGCTTGGCAACTGATGCATATTTACGACCATTTCAGTGTCCCGGGGTCCTGTGATCCCCTTTTGTGACCTTCTGACGAGCAAAATCAATGGGGGAAGCCAGGTGTCATGTTTCCGACATATGAAACTCTTCAAAAGAACTTCCAGGCATTGTTTTCCTTAAAGAATCTTTATTTTGAGTAGCATAACATCGGCACTGCATAACTGAAGCCAAAAACTGAATTCTCCTCCCCTGAGCCCATAGTATCAAAGCCCAATTCCCTCCTCCAATTAAAGTCATAAATCACATTCCCCAATTAGCTTGAAGCGTGGGCTTCCCCTCCAGTTCTCCAGCCCGCCAAGTCCTTATCAGCTCTGGTTACAATAACCTTGATTATCACACTAAGTTTGATGTTGTTATGTCTAGCTGGACTTTCGTTCAAGTTCCCCCCCTCCCAGCATCATCTAACTCTAAAAGCAAAAGGTAAAAGATGGCTACATTTCCATCTGTTGTCAATGCAAAAACATCTGAAGTTAGCAGCATTGACATCAGATTCACTTGACAGCTGTGTCACTAATTTAACAACTGCAGTGATTCATTTAACAACTGTGGCAAGAAAGGTTGTAAAATAGGGCAAACTCACTTAACAAATGTCTCACTTAGCAACAGAAATTTTGGGCTCAATTATAAGTCAAGGACTACCTGTATAAGCATACAAGCAATGCTACTATAACTAAGATATTCCCAGATACAAATTTGCCCCCGAAATAAACCGATGACTGGATATAAGCAACAAGGGGAAACTGTTTTTCATGTTCACTCCCCCCCCCCCGCCCCTGCCACTGGAGCTGCCAAACCACAAAACTTTGACTTACCCTTACTGGAAACAGAATGTTGGGTTAGCAATCTGGCATGATTCAGAAAAATAATTGTTACATAAAACAAGATACCACCATAGTTGTATATAATATAGATGCCATTCCTGGAAGGCATTCTCATTAAAAGATACTTACACGGTATAAATGACAAGACAGCTAACATGTGCATTTTGGAAAAAGGATATTTTTAAATTATCCAAAAACAAAATAAAACAAATCAGGAAATGACATGAAAATTCTGACCATTCATCGTTTTCCAGAACTGAATCCAATTTCTTTGTGACATTTTGATAGATAGGTTAAAAGGTGACATTTTAAAGATTTTATTTTAAGATACCAAAATGGACCCTCGGCCATTACCCCAGTAAGTCATCTTCAGATTTTTTTTTTTTCTGGCCACTGTTAAAGCCCTCTCAGCTTTGAAACACACTTTTAAAGAAAATAATAATAAATTGGGATGTGGTTTGCGGAGCCTTAGAGCTATAAATATATACTTTCTCAGCAGTCTGGAAGAAATAACTAAGCAAATATAGATATATAAAAAATATAGAGATCAAAAGTATATGAACCTTGGATCACACCATACAAGAGGCACTTTTAAAAATAAACATCTTTAGATCAAGTCATAATATTAGTCTACTTTTGGGCGGGGACGGAAAATATCTGTTATATTATCACACACTTTTGCTACACAAGATACAATGTGCCTTTACAACTAAAAGGTACCATATATCGATGAGTAGTAGATGAAAGTAAAAACTAGTGATAAACCTAAGCAATTTTCAAATTTTTATTCTAATGGAAGAGTTTCTAACAAGCTATGAAAACAAACAGCAAGCCTTCCTTTAAAAAATGCACAAAGATTACTTCTAAGAGATTTGAAGAAAAATAAGACTTCTGCATCTTGGCATTTTCTCTTTAGCACAAGATGTTCCTTGGATAATATGCACCTGAAATGTTTGTTTTGCTGACCACAAATTAGGAAAAAAGAGGGATTTTTTTCCCCCCTAATTTGTAGAGAAAGCTGAAAAAAGAAACGTTTTTGGGAAGCAAAGGGCACACACAGTTAAAAATTGGGGAAAGTAAGCCCCTGCTCGTATAGGAAGGCCTCAACGTATGACCACAACAGAGCCCAACATTTATCTTGCTAAATGAGTAATTTGTTAAGTGCAATTTGCCCCCGTTTGCGACCTTCTTTGCCACAGTTGTTAAGTGAATCATTGCAGTTAAGTTAGTAACATGGTTGTTATGTGAATTTGGCTTCCCCGTTGACTTTGCTTGTCAGAAAGTCATAAAAGGGGATCACGTGACCCTGGGACACTGCAACTGTCATAAGTACCTGCCAGTTTCCTTTTTTTTTATAAGTACATGCTAGTTTCCAAGCATTTGCATGTTGATCACGTGATCATGGGAATGCTGCAACGGTCATAAGTGTGAGAAACGGTCATAATTTACTTCTTTTCAATGCCATTGTAACTTCAAACCATCACTAAGGGAATGGTTATAAGTTGAGGACTTCCTGTCCAGGTAGTCCCCAACTTACGACCACAATTGAGCCTATAATATCTGTTGCTAAGTGAAACATTTGAGTTTTGAGTTTTGCTATGTATCAGCTGTGTTAAGTTAGCCAGGAATCAAATATTGTGTATTTAAAGAAGTGGTTGTAAAGGTTGGCCCTTTTCATTTTTCATATACAGGTGGTCCTTGACTTATGAATGCAACTGAGCCCAAAATTTCTGTTGCTAAACAAGACAGTTCAGTGTATTCTGCCCCACTTTATGATTTTCTTGCCACAATTATTAAGCAAATGATTAATATTTATATATTACTTATATGTAAGGGTGTAGGTCTATACATAAATTGTATATAGTATGTTTAAATGTGTGTTATGTATGTGTACACTTAGAGAGCAAGCAACTAAATTTCATTTTTAATGTGTGCCATTGTGTCCATAGTAAAAAATGACAATAAAGGTTATCTATCTATCTATCTATCTATCTATCTATCTATCTATCTATCTATCTATCTATCTATCTATCTATCTATCTAATCACTGCAGTTATTCAGTTAGTAACACGGTTGTTAAGTGAATTTGGCTTCCCCACTGACTTTGCTGGTCAGAAGGTCACAAAAGGTGATCATAAATATGAGTCCATTGTCAAGTGTCCAAATGTTGATCATGTGACCACGGGGAGGCTGCAAGGATCGTGTGAAAAAGTCATGTCACTTTTTTCAGTGATGTTGTAACTTTGAACAGTCACTAAACAAATTGTTGTAAATTGAGGACTACTTGTACAGGATGTCCTTGCTTAACAGCCAGTCACTTAGCCAGTTTTAGAAGTTACTATGAACTCAAAAAATAGTACTTACGACCTGAAGTTACAATGTCCAGTTATCCACAATTTGGCAACTCAGCAACTGTCCCACATTTAGGGCTGTTATGCAGTGTCCCTCAGTCATATGACCTGGATTTACATCATTTTTTTTGCAAGAAATTGGCGTTTACTTCCAGTTTCTGGCAAAAATGGCTCATTATGGACAACGGGTTGACTTCCATTCACTCTGCAACTACCATAAAAATGGTTTTAAAATGAGGCACGGTCGCAAGACCCGCTTAATGACCACCATGACTTACAATATGAAAAAATGACAATAAAGGTTATCTATCTAAAGGTTATCTATCAGTAGTAATTCCAGGATCAAATCAAGGACTATCTGTATACAGACCTCATTCAAACATTTAATCAGAGTTTTCATCCATGGATCACACAAGAGCAGATATCAATAGGTTCTTTAGTCCTGGATTCTATAATCTTTAACATAATATTGATGCCTTAGATAAGGAAATGAAGGAAATGTTTATCAAATGAGCATATGAACAAAATGAGGCCATTTTTATTCTACGGGATAAAAACAAAACTCAAAATGATCTTGATAATTTCAAGAAATGGGGGTGAAAATAAAATAAAAATTAACAAACACCAATGTGAATAGGTCTTAAGAACAGGGAATCAAACACAGAAGGGGTGATAAATAGAAAATTTTTTTGGAATAGTAGCTGATTACAAATTAAATATGAGTCAACAGGATGATGTGACAGCAAAAAAGAAAAATTGAATTATCAGGCTGCATCAACTGAAGAAATCGCTATTCCGTTATATTCTTGGTCAGATTCCATCTCAAATGAAAAGTTGGATTCTGTGCACCACAGGTAACTAGGATAGAAGAAAACTAAAACAGTTTTAGGGCTACAAAGTAAAACAGTTTTTAGGGCTACAAAGTAGAACAAGTAACTGGAAATAAAAATTCAATGAAAAGAAATGGAAGAAACTGGATATGTCTAGCTATGAAAAGAGAAAACTACAGGAGAATGTAACAGCTACATCCAAATTCCTGGATGTCAAGACTTATTCTCTATCTTTCTAGTGTGCAGGACACAAGAATTTAAGTTACAGGAATGCAAATTCCAGTTGAATGTTAGGAAAGATTTTCTAATAACAAGAGTGCTTAAAATGTGGAATCTTTGATCTAAGAAAGTTATGTCCCCCCCCCTCAAAGGGTGTCTTCAAACAGAGGCTGGATAATTATCTTTGGGGATACTTTAATTTGGTACTTCTGCACAATGAATTTCTGCAGGGTGCTCAAAACGGCCTCAGCCTCCTGATTCAAAGCGTGCAGGTGGATAGGGTCCCCTGCTGCTGGACCACAACTGAAGATCCACACTACAATTCCTGAATATCATGAGATCTAAACATCCCCATCTTGTCTGGATCACAGTCAACACAACGGAGGGTTTGTTTTTTCAGCTGCTGGAGGGTTTAAACAAAAGACGACTGCCCATAGCTTCACTTAAATACTATCTTGGCAAGGCAAGCGGGGGTGGAAGAAACCACATACCTGTGCAATTGAACAGATGGTGCAGTTAGCAATAATGAATGAACACAGCACTTCTAAGTGGGGAAGGGGGCTTAAGCCAGTATGCACTTTTGCACTTTACCACAAGACTCTGATCTCTTTGTGCTTGGCTGACTGGCCATTCTCTATTTCAATTATCAAGGCCCTGTTATGCAAATGAGAGCAAGTCAGAAGATGCACACCTGTGTTTGCCTCCATCTTTAATATTCCAGAGAAGGTCTTAAATCCTGTTTGGAGGCAGGCAAGCATGTAGTAAGTTCAGCTCAGGTTGCAAGCAAGCTTTTCAACTTTACAACAGTTTGCTGCATAATAATAGCCCTGCTCTCAGGGTTGAGGCTACTTGGTCTAATTAATGTCTACAAACTCTTATTATGCCTAGGCACAACTCAGTGGCTCGTGGCAATTTCGGGCCCCAATATCAGAAGATTAAATACAATTTAAAAATTAAGCCATGGTAGAGCAACAGCAGAAAACGTAGGGAAACGTTTGCAGCCGATATTAAGCAATCGAAAGGTGGAGGAATTTAAAGGAATGTCCAACCTTTGAAAGACAGAATAAGAGTTTTCCATTTTTCATGAGGCAAGGAGTTCCTCTGGGAAGGCCCTCTCTTTGCTTGTCTGTATTCTTTCACTCAAATGGGACACAGTGTCTCTTCCTGCGACAGTTCCTTAGGACAGTGTTTCCCAAACTTGACAATTTTAAGGCATGTGGACTTCAACTCCCAGAATTCCACAGCCAGCAATGCTGGCTGTGGAATTCTGGGAGTTGAAGTCCACATGCCTTAAAATTGTCAAGTTTGGGAAACACTGCCTTAGGATATGAAAGGAGGCCACCCTGTGGCATTGTGAGGAAAATACAATTCATATGACATAACATAAGCAGCAATGCAAATAATGGCAATAATTATGCTCTTGACTCCTGACTGTTGGACATTGCCATCACACTGAAGGTAGTTCTCGACTTGCGACCGCAAGTGAGCCCAAAAGTTCCGTTGCTAAGCAAGATGTTAAATGAGTTTTGCTCCATTTGATGACCTTTCTTGCCAAAATTGTTAAATGAATCATAATCAAGGACTACCTGTAGCTATTTTGTTGCAGTGTGAGGCTCCTCCTTTAAAAAAAAAAAAAAAAAGTACTCAATCTGTTGAATTCTTCTTGTTGTTGTTGTGCCATATCCGTTATCGGACATTGGCGATCACGTTGGCGATCCTGTTTTTATCAGCAGCCGCATGAAAAAGTGCTGCTGAGTTTTGTCCAAACCAGTCCCTTAGATTTTGAAGCCACGATGTTCTTCTTCTGCCTGGACCTTGTTTGCCTTCAATCTTTCCCTGGAGGATTAAATGGAGTATGCTGTATTTTTCTGGGTGTCGCATCACATGTCCGAAATATTCTAACTGTTCAATTGGCATTTTATATATTTATTTTGCACATAGTTGCACATTAACTCTTATTTATGCAATTAATATGAGATGAGTCAATTTGCCTTAATTCAGGAATAAAGAGATCAAGTCAATCCTGATTAACATACTTTTACAGAGCCTTCACCAACATATGTTGCTGCTGCTTCCTTCTAAACTACTTTAGGATGAAAGCATAGAAAATCACTTGCAATTAGTATTGTTGTTAGTTATGAAGTCGTGTCCGACCCATCATGTCCCTATGGACAACGTTCCTCCAGGCCTTCCTGTCCTCTACCATCTTCTGGAGTCCATTTAAGCTCAGGCCTTCTGCTTCAGTGACTCCATCCAGTCACCTCATTCTCTGTCATCCCCTTCTTCTATTGCCATCCATCTTTCCCAGCATTAGGCTCTTCTCCAGTGAGTCCTTCCTTCTCATTAGGTGGCCAAAGTACTTGAGTTTCATCTTCAGGATCTGGCCTTCTAAAGAGCAGGCAATTAGTATATGATTATTCAATTGATGGATTCAGCTCCTTGATAATTGTATATATTAAGGAAAAGAAAAAAAGACCAAGTGACATGTCTTTCTAAGAGAGGCTGACACAGTACTGACAAAAGTACTGACAAAAGTGACCTAATGACCATTTTTCACACTTATGACCCTTGCAACATTCCCATGGTCATATGACCAAAATTGAGACGCTTGGCAACTGGCTCATATTTATGACCTCTGCTGTGTCCCAGGGTCACGTGATCCGCTTTCGCGACCTTCTGACAAGAAAAGTCAATGGGGAAGCCAGATTCACTTAACAACCGTGCTATTAACAACTGCAATGATTCACTTAACTATGGCAAGAAAAATCATAAAATGGGAAAAACTCACTTCACCAATGTCTCATTTAGCAACCTAAATTTTGGGCTCAGATGTGATTGTAAGTCAAGGACTACCTGTACTCTGACCACTCAAGTAACTGCTCAAAAGCTTTAAAGTTGTGCACCAAAACACATGGAACACATAAGTATAAAATTAAAACTCGCACCCCGCAAAGAAATTGGGTGCAAAACACATCCATTATAGGATGACACCGTAGAAATATATTAAAACTGTGAATCTCAAGACACCAACAGGCATATCCTATTCTTATGGTTTCCCTGAATGGAATTTTATAAGCAAACTCCAGATATAAATCTAGGAAATGAGACCCATGTGTGAAGGAATACAATCTTCCCCAAATGACAGATCTTAAAAAACGGGACCAACCGAGCAGAACATTTGAACAGCAGTCAAGCAGTTGTCATCAAAAACAGCTGGAGACTGTGATAAAGTTCTCCGGCTAGCAGTGTTTTATCAAGCAGTTGTCCGGGTGCAATTCCAGGTGGTTCTCAAACCAGAGCAAAAAAAGAAAAAAAAAAGTCATAAGACCCAATGTTTCTTGAATGCTTCTGCTGTATATGTGCAACCAGTGCAGAATCTCTGGTAAAAATACATCGGTCAATGGCTCCACCTGTACTTACAGAGTGTCCAGCTGACATCTTTGAAGTTATGTGGTGACCTCTGACCACCTTCCATTTTCGTTCGCCTGAATGCCTTTGAGACCCACATGGATCCAAAGACATTCGTACAAATAAGAAAGATAACAGATGGCTGAAGCCACCATTCTATTTTGAAGTGGCCCGACAGGGGAAAAAAAAAAAAAAAAAAAAGCAGAAGGGATTGCACCACAGAGCAAAAAAGAAAAAAAAAATCTGGAGAGAGCATGGTGGAATGGGGAAGTGGAAGCAGGAAGTTTTCCCATTTCAGTGTGATAAATTGTGCCAAAACATTCAAACTGCCTCAGCCCAAAGTATACTCAACCTCTAAGGCGGGGGTCTTCAAATGTGACCCTTTTATGACTTGTGGACTTCAACTCCCAGAATGCCTCAGCCAGCATGCCTCTGTTTAAGCAGGAACCCTATACCATTTCAGTCAAATGGTTGTCCAATCTCTTCTTAAAAACCTCCAATGTTGTACAATTGTTCCATGACATCATCGGCAAGATCCACAATATTTCAGAAGAACCGCCCACTAATCATACAGATCGCCCTGGGACTCCTGCTTGCTTCTCTAACCTCTAAATATTTTGAATATTCAAATTACATGCAATGAGAGCAGTCCATATGAAGCCTTGAGCTGAATGGGAAAACTGAATATATTTCTCAGAGAAGCAGTATACCTTAGGACAGGGGTCTGCAACCTTGACAATTTTAAGACTTGTGGACTTCAGTTCCCAGAATTCCTCAGCCAGCTATGCTGGCTGAGGAATTCTGAGAGCTGAAGTCCACAAGTCTTAAAGTTGTCAAGATTGCAGACCCTTGCCTTAGGACCTTCATTTAAACTATGGTTCATTAAGGCATAGTTAGTGGGCCCTTGTAATCTATTCCACACAAAGACCACGAACACATATATGCCTTTGAGTAGCTTACATGAAACATAGAAAAGACGCTTTAAAAAGCAGTACAGTTGACGCTGTGGAGTCAGCATCATTGCCCTTGAAGTATCAACAGCTAAGATTTTTGGAAAGCATTATTTATTTTATATATGAGTCCCACTAGCAATATCAGACTTGAAGCCAGAACAGATTGTGGTCTAATATATCTACTGAGATCAATAGCTGAGAAAATGCTGAATCAGGTTCACATTCCATGTATTCCAATATAAGTATCACAATGCACGACATGAAAGCTTTGGGCCCTGTTATTTATCCCCATCTTGAGATGTTAAATATTGGAAGTCTTCAGGAAACTAAACTTGCTAGTAGCCTGAGATAGATTTAACTTCTTTTTTTGGAGTGGGAGAGAGTGAGAGGTTGCCTTTGTTGATTCCCTGGTGACTGCCTAGGCCAGGGGTAAGCAACCTTGGCTCTTTTATGACTCGTGGACTTCAGCTCCCAGAATTCCTGAGCCAGCATGGCTCAGCTTGGAAACCTCTCCCTTTCCCCTCAGCATGGCTGGCTCAGGAATTCTGGGAATTGAAGTCCACAAGTCATAAAAGAGCCAAGGTTGCCTACCTCTGGCCTAGGCCTAGGCCACTTTATGACTCGTGGACTTCAACTCCCAGAATTCCTGAGCCAGCATGGCTCAGCTTGGAAACTTTCCCTTTCCCCTCAGCATGGCTGGCTCAGGAATTCTGGGAGTTGAAGTCCACAAGTCATAAAAGAGCCAAGGTTGCCTACCCCTGGCCTAGGCCAGTCCCTACAGTTTTCTTGGCAAGCTTTTGGGAAGTGGTTTGCCCTTGCCTGCTTCCTAGGGCTGAGAGGGAATGACTGCCTCAAGGTAATCCAATTAGTTTTATACCAGGGGTCCCCAACCTGTGGGTCACGGCCCACTAGCGGGTCGTGGCCTCTTGGCCACTGGGCCAATGCACACGTGTGCGCGCATTCGCCCCCTACTTGTGCTAGCGTTGCTGCAGGCACCGTGCGAGTGCTAGCATCTCTGTGAGTGTCGCATGCTAGCATCGCCATGAGCCTCATGCTCGCATGCTCATGGCCCTGTTCACGTGTGCGCATGAGCATGTAAAGGCGCCTCCTCCTCCCTTTCCCTCTGGGACGTCAACCCATTTATGCCTACAGTGGAACTACAACTCCCAGTCTGTCTCCCAGTTTCTACCTGATGCCTTAGCCCAGGGGTCCTCAAACTTGGCCCTTTTATGACTTGTGGACTGAATGTTTATAAGTCGAGGGCTACAATAAACAGATCAGGATAGCCTTAGTCATCTTTCAGTATTTACTCTGGAGATTCCACTATCAGCTGAAAAGATGAATTCTGTAGGTCTGATCAGTGAATTCATTTAACTTAATTTTAAAACCTTCAATAGCTATAAGAAAGCATTAATATGGAACTTGCAAAGATCACATATATCACGTTTCAGACCAGAAAGCCTTCTTGCCCTGTAAAAGAAATTAACCTCTAAATATGTTTTTAAAATTATAAGTGAAGTTTCTCTGCATTCCACTGGCAGAAAGATACTGACAAGCTACATCATTTCTGACATAAAACAGGTGCGATGGGTTTAAAAAAATAGATTATAAAATAGGTTTCCAAACTTCTTTAAAGGAACTGCAGTAAAGGTAAAGCACTAATTAACTAGGCCGGGTAATTAAACTGGGTAAAACCTCTTATCAAAGGCTCCAATATCTAAACTAGTTGTTATACTGAAGTTTCAAAATTTTGCACAAAAGACACTGAGGTTTTGGTCGTTATTTTAAACAGTTAATTAGGAAACAGAAGTGAAAAGAGTACTGACAGATATTTAGCTAATGAAGCAGCAGCAAAGGTGGCTGGGTAAACATTCCCATGAAAATCCAATTTGCCCATTTTTGGCTCATTGTATATTGCAGGTAGTCCTCAACTTACGACCATAAGGGAGCCTGCCCATCACAGTCCAAAAGTGATGGTTATAAAGTGAGTCAGTCACATGCTGCTCCATTTATAAAGTGACTGCCGTTGTCATTAAGTGAATGCCACAGTTGTTAAGTGAACCCATCGCTCACTATGGGCCAGTTTGCCAAAAATCAGAAGTAAATACCAGTTTTGGCAGAATTGTTGGAAAATGTGGTCATTTGGTGTTGTTTGTTGTCGGTGTGACTGGTAATCAGGGACTTCGGGTCTTGCTGTTTGACCGCCAGCTGGTGTTCATGGTTTCTGGTTTTAAGAAAATAATATTTTCAGTTTTAGTCTCCCTGTTGCTAAAACCAGAGAACCTTTGTTAAATGAATGTGGGCATGGAGAAGTGCGTGTCTTTTTGGCAGCTCTTATTCTCCAAACTTCTCTGAAAATTACCTTGCAAGATGAAATCGACAAATTAGCATGCCAAAACATTCATAAAATGTACTGCTTCCATGTCATTTAAGCTTGGCGAGATCCAAAAGCAGAGATAAAATGTTAGGATGTCTTGGCTATCTCCTCAAGCTCCTGGGATAAAACCATATTGAAAATGCGCTCTGCTCTTCAATCGTTCTGTAGCTTACTTTCCATGGTCTGGATTCTGTCTTTTTGGTGTTGGATCCTTGCCACCACAAGCATTTCCTTCCAAGCCACCTGGCTATCAAGTGCAAATGCAAAACTCTGGAAATTCAAATATTTAATCTTTGCCTCCTAATAAATTTCAAGGCAGCTCTTCTGGAATGTGAAGTCTTCATCATTGTGTCTCTTTTTATTAATGTGAAGCCCTGCAGGTAATGTTAATGCAAAGGACTTTTGTTTTTCAAGTTTTCGTTCCTTAAAAAAAAAAGAAAGCCCCAACTGTTATAAAAGATCATTTCTGGATCTTTTTAATCTCCACTTTCCTTCACCAAGTTATCTTAAGACACATGTTTTCACCTTGCTGGGTAAGGAATAAGGTCAGCCAGAGGCCAGGCTAATAAGGTTATCATGCGTACTGTACTGGGAAGACACCAGCAGTAATTTTTCTTCTTCTCTTGTAGGAAGCAGGAAACCCTACATATGGTATGTATCAGCAGAAATAACCTGCTTTTAATGTGAAATCATCCCATGCAATTAATTACAATTATAGTTTGTTGAATTCTTTTTCGTCTCATTATACTACTCCCAATCAAGGCTAGCCACTGGGGAAAAAGGGCATGTATGTGTGCCTGGAAGAAAATGCTAGAGCAGGGGTGGGCAATGATGGCCCCTTACTGACCTGTGGACTTCAACTCCCAGAATTCCTGAGCCAGCACATCTCAGGAATTCTGGGAGTTGAAGTACACTGGGCCATAAAGGGGCCACAGTTGCCCATCCCTGTGCTAGATTCTTTCATTAAATACACCTGCTTTAATCACTCTAAAAACCAGGGTGAGAATTCTCTATCTTGTTTTTTTTAAAAAAAAAAAAAATCTATAATATGGGTAGGCCTTGACTTACAACCACAATTGGGACCAGAATTTCTGCTGTTGGGCAATATGGTTTTAAGCGAGTCTCACTTAAAAATCAATCATCACAATCCCCAAAATTCCGATAACTCAGGCCCTCGTTTTTGTTGGATTACACAAAATACATTCTTATCTCTGAAAATAAAAAAAAAACTAACTGTAAAGAATAATAATGAACCACACAAAATCCAGATATTTCAGGCAAACTATAATAATTCCTCTGCAAGGAACATTTATTCGTACGCCCGGTACTTTAATTTATTTTGCTACATGTCTATTGAAAAGCCTCTTTCTCTTTTATTCTTATTTCTCTGCAATTGTGAGGCACTGTGCATGCTGTCAGACTGTGCTCCAGATTTGTCTCTACAACAGTTCGTTTAGTGACCATTCATAATTATAACGGCATTGAAAAAAATGTGACTTATGACTATTTTTCACTTATGACCATTGCAGCATCCTCACAGTCACATGACCAAAATTCAGACATCTGGCAACTTACTCCTATGTATGACAGTTGCAGTGTCCCAGGGACATGTGATCCCTTTTTGTGACCTTCTGACAAGCAAGGTCAATGGGGAAGCCAGGTTCACTTAGCAATCATGTTGCTAATTTACTGTGAGGGACCTCGGAGTCCTAGTGGACAATCACTTAAATAGGAGCCAGCCGTGTGCTGCCAAAAAAGCCAACCCAGTGCTAGGCTGCATTAACAGAGGGATAGAATCAAGATCACGTGAAGTATTAATACCACTTTATAATGCCTTGGTAAGGCCACACTGGAATACTGCATCCAGTTTTGGTCACCATGATGTAAAAAAGATGTTGAGACTCTAGAAAGAGTACAGAGAAGAGCAACAAAGACGATTAGGGGGTTGGAGGCTAAAACATAAGAAACGGTTGCTGGAATTGGATATGTCTACTCTAGTCTAATGAAGAAAAGGGGAGGGGGGGCATGATAGCAGTCTTCCAGTATCTCAGGGGCTGCCCCAAAGAAGAGGGAGTCAAGCTATTCTCCAAAGCACCTGAAGGCAGGGCAAGAATTAATGGATGGAAACTAATCTAGGAGAGAAGCAACCTAAAACTAAGGAGAAACTTCCTGACAGTGAGAACAATTAACCAATGGAACAACCTGCCTCCAGAAGGGTGAATGCTCCAACTCTGGAAGTTTTTAAGAAGAGACTCGACAGTCATTTGTCCGAAATGGTGTAGGGTTTCCTGCCTGAGCAGGGGGTTGGACTAGATGACCTCCAAGGTCCCTTCCACCACTACCCCCACCACCATCATCATTATTATTATTATAAATGTGGCAATAAAGATCACAAAATGGGGCAAATTTTCACTTAACTGTCTCACTTAACCACATAAAGTTTGGGCTCCATTGTGATCGTAAGTCAAGGAATACCTGTATTCTGCGGCACTAGCAAAACTCCATCAATTACCAAGTATTCCTCTGTGGTTTAGTGAACGACAGAGATTTCTCTTCCATGATAGAAAAGTCCCACGAGAACCTCACGCTAAAAAAAATAATCTGTTCATTACTAGAATAAAGAATTAGGAAAATTAATTTTACATTATCCTATCTTGACAGCTGAAGCTTTAAACATAACTGAATGATGTTTATCAAATCAAAATTACTTTATTCCAGCTGATTGCCAAAAAGGCTAACTCAACAAAGATGATAACTGTTAGGGATAAAAAAAAGGGGGGCTCTCCTAATCTCTGAGCAGTTCTTACCAGTCGATGCAATAGACAATGAGCCAGATGGAGCAAAAGCAATTAATACATGAAGCTGTCTTAAACAGTGAATAAAGAAAAGAGGCACAAGAATCTAATTCCAGAACAGCTGTTAATTTGCATAATAGGCTAGCTCAAGTTTCAATAAACACAGCATTTGTTAGTAGCCATTGATACAGCTTACTCACAGCTTCTAAGCCAAGTCTTTCTCAACTTTGAGCACTCCAGATGTATTTAATTACAATTCACCCAGATCCCAGCCAGCATTGCTTTCAGGAGATTAATCCATTTGGACAGCATCGTGTTGAACAAATCTGTTTTAAACTATCTTGAAAACTGAACGAGATCTGAGAAGATCTATGCTGGTTACATTGTCTTCCCAGGGTTAACCTTCCCCGCCAAGATACATGTATGCCTTTGGTCTTCAGACAGATCTCAACCTTCAAAATTTGGCTCCCGTTGCTTTGCTGCTTATCCCTACAAGGTTGTGTGCCCACATAGGGCTCCAGCAGTTGCTATCACAGGATCTCTCTGGCAGCTGGGACCAAGGAGTGTGCCCAATCACTTAAATAGGAGCCAGCCATGTGCTGCAGCTGCCAAAAAAGCCAACACAGTCCTAGGCTGCATTAACAAAGAGATAGAATCAAGGTCACATGAAGTGTTAGTACTACTTTATAAAGCCTTAGTAAGACCATATTTGGAATACTGCATCCAGTTTTGGTCACCACAATATAAAAAAGATGTTGAGACTCTAGTAAGAGTTACAGAGGAGAGCAACAAAGACGATTAGGGGACTGAAGGCTAAAACATAGAAAGAACGGTTGCTGGAATTGGTTTTGCCTAGTTCAGGGGTAGGCAACCCAAAACACTCAAAGAGCCACTTGGACCCGTTTCCCACCAAAAACAAAACACTGGGAGCCACAAAACCCTTTTGATATCTAAAATGAAGATAACACTGTATATATCCTTTTTTACCTTTATTATAGGTGTGTGTATGTGTGTGTGTGTATGTGTATGTGTATATGTGTATATATATATACACACACACACAGACACACATATACACATTAAAAATAAAAGTAAAAATATGACTCTTGGGAATATCCATACTATTAAAACAATGATCACCAAGAGAATGCTTTAAGAGAATAAAATTACATACACACACAGGTAAAAAAAGGATATATGCAGTGTTATCTTCATTTTAGATGTCAAAAGGGTCTCTCTCTCCCTCCCTCTCTATCTGCCCTTGTTGGTCTGCCACTCCTCTTTCCCCACTCTCTCTCTCTCCCTCTCTCTCTCTTTCTCTCTCTCTCTCTTTCTCCCCCCCCCCTCCTATCTGCTGCTCACCTGGCAAGCTTCAAGCTGTTGTCCAACAACCTCCGGGGTAGGCAACCTCGTCTCTTTTATGACTCATGGACTTCAACTCCCAGAATTCCTGAGTCAGCCTAGCTGGGCTAGCTAGCTCTCTCCTGCCCTTCCTGCTTCCTGCTTCCTTCAGAGACGCAGCAAAGGGAGGATCTCTGCCCAGAAAGCTTTTCAGCTCCTTGGAGAACACTGTGAGTGCACTCTCTTTTACATATACACACACACACACAAAAAAAACACACACACAGAGACACACACAGAGACACACACACACACACACAAACACAGAGAGAGAGAGAGAGAGAGAGAGAGAGAGAGAAAGAGAAGCAGGGAAGTGCAATTGCCTCTCTCTGTCTCTGTCTCTCTCTGCAAAGGCAGAGGAGGCTGGGAGCCACGGGGGAAGGCTCAAAGAGCCGCATGCGGCTCCGGAGCCGCAGGTTGCCGACCTGTGGCCTAGTTTAATACAGAGAAGGACGAGGGAAGACATGATAGCAGCATTCCAGTATCTTGGGCTGCCACAAAGAAGAGGGAGTCAAGCTATTCTCTAAAGCAGGGCTTTCCAACCAGTGGTACGGGTACCACCTGTGGTACATTGGCATCTGGCAGGTGGTACGCGGATATCCTAGAAAAGTGGTAGCTAAGGAGGGGAATGAGCTGAACCGGTGGCAGCACCGCACAAGCCTGAGCGAGAGATGACTGGAGCGGAAGAGCTGTCAGGGCTCAGCAGAAGCGCCAGGATCAGTGCCGCTTTCCAACTGATCGGCACTTCTTTGGGCTGTCAGGGCTCAGTGAAAGCGCCAGGATCGGCGCCAGGCTCCAGCTGGAGCTCGACACTGATCCTGGTGCTTCTGCTGAGCCCTGAAAAGTACCAATCAGCTGGAAAGCAGCGCAGATCCTGGTGCTTCTGCTGAGCCCAGAAGAAGCGCCGATCAGCTGGAATGTTGCAGCATCTCCAGAGTCTTGTGATTTACATTCAGATGCTTGGCAACTGATTCATATTTATGACGTCACAGTGTCCCAGGGTCATGTCAAGTGCAACCACCCAGAAGATGGGGGGAATAAAAACCAAACACCCCCCTTCTTCTTCGGGGTTGTCAGGGCTCAGTAGAAGCGCCAGGATCAGCGCCAGGCTCCAGCTGGAGCTCAGCGCTGATCCTGGAGCTTCTGCTGAGCCCAGAAGAAATGCTGATCAGCTGGAATATTGCAGCATCTCCAGGGTCTTGTGATTTACATTCAGATGCTTGGCAACTGATTCATATTTATGACGTCACAGTGTCCCAGGGTCATGTCAAGTGCAACCACCCAGAAGATGGGGGGAATAAAAACCAAACACCCCCCTTCTTCGGGGTTGTCAGGGCTCAGTAGAAGCGCCAGGATCAGCGCCAGGCTCCAGCTGGAGCTCAGCGCTGATCCTGGAGCTTCTGCTGAGCCCAGAAGAAGTGCTGATCAGCTGGAATATTGCAGCATCTCCAGGGTCTTGTGATTTACATTCAGATGCTTGGCAACTGATTCATATTTATGACGTCACAGTGTCCCAGGTTCATGTCAAGTGCAACCACCCAGAAGATGGGGGGAATAAAAACCAAACACCCCCTTCTTCTTCGGGGTTGTCAGGGCTCAGTAGAAGCGCCAGGATCAGCGCCAGGCTCCAGCTGGAGCTCAGCGCTGATCCTGGAGCTTCTGCTGAGCCCAGAAGAAGTGCTGATCAGCTGGAATATTGCAGCATCTCCAGGGTCTTGTGATTTACATTCAGATGCTTGGCAACTGATTCATATTTATGACGGTCACAGTGTCCCAGGGTCATACCACCTGCCAGGTGCCAATGTACCACAGATGATACCCGAACCACTGATTGAAAAGCCCTGATCTAGACTATGATCATTAGGAGATAACTGTAACAGAAAAACTGGATTGTAAGCTCTAATCCAAATTGGTGTTATATGAGGCCTGTAGAAAAGGGAGCAAGGTATATAGAGAGATCCTAGATGAGTGCTAATCAAGACCAAGAAGAAAAATAGAGAGGGGAGGGGGGAAGAGCTGCAGGAGATCAAACCACCTCTTCCCTTTTTTAAAAAAAAAATCAGGAAACTGGATATATAGTGCCTGCTTCCAAATTACAGGTATTCTTCGACTTACTTCCATTTATTTAGTGACCGTTCAAAGTTGCAACGGCTCTGAAAAAAGTGACTTATGACCATTTTTCACACTTATGACCCTTGCAGAATCCCCATGGTCACGTGATCAAAATTCAGACGCTTGGCAACTGGCATGTACTGATGACGGTTGCAGTGTCCCAGGGTCATGCAAACAGCTTTTGTGGCCTTTTGACAAGCAAAGCCAGATTCATTTTAACAACCATGTTACTAACAACTGCAGTGATTCACTCTGGCAAGAAAGGTCATGCAATGGGGCAAAATTCACTTTACTGCCTCGCTTAGCAACAGAAATTTGGGGGTCAATTGCCATGGTAAGTCGAGGACTACCTGCATTCCACATTTCACAGTTTTGCATATTAAAGTTTTGTTTTGTTTTTCACCAAGAGGGTGAGAGATATGGAATCGTCACCAAAATGCACTGTTTCATATCACAAATCAGACTCCACTTTGCAGTTTTGTTGCTTAGCAACTGAAACATTGGGCTCAATTGTTATCATATGTCGAGAACTACCTGTATGATTCTGAATGTTAGCTGTAGTGAGAACAAGGATAAGAGGTCACCCTGGCAATCTAGAATTATCCCTTCAACAAGTAACCAACATTTCGTGTCATTGCAGAGCATAACTCTGGAGATTTCACAAAGAAATGAATTAAACACAGCCCTTTGTTTATTACAAAATCCAACCTGGATTAAAGTTATTTGTAGAAAATGAGTAGGTGCATAAGGAAAAAAGAGAAAGACATCTGGAATTCATTCACTACCTTGCTTTAGAGACAATATTCAAACATCGCTGATGAATAACTTTCCATCAATCTGACAACATTGCAGAGGCAAATACATTTCAAGAATTCGGCTGTTCCAGGAATGAGAGATGAGAAGAACCAGATGAAGAAGTAGCCCAACATGAAGGGGCTACTCTTGTTGTTTTTAAATTGACTTCTTGGAATAGACACACTTGGGCTAACCCAAGGGTAGGCAACCTTGGCTCTTTTATGACTCGTGGACTTCAACTCCCAGAATTCCTGAGCCAGCATGGCTCAGTTTGGAAAGTCTCCCTTTCCCCTCAGCGTGGCTGGCTCAGGAATTCTAGGAGTTGAAGTCCACGAGTCATAAAAGAGCCAAGGTTGCCTACCCCTGCCCTATACCATTAATGCTAACCAAGGCTTTTAACAAGCTGGGTTGCATTTATCTGGTTGCATATATCAGCCAGACAATCTCAGAATTTGGGGGGGAGGGACAGACAATTCTGTGACAATGAGATCCCATTATTGGGATGTAATGGTTGCCCACCTTTCACCCTTATCACATTTCTGCAATTAGAACTGGAGTTTAGACCTTCCTGTTTCTGTTTGTAATCTCTGAAAACCACACACAGGATGTCCCCAAAGAAAGCACCTGTGCTTTGACCACCCGTACGCACATTAACTATTACTAATTACTAATTACTACTGTTAACTTTCCAAGCTGTTTGTTTGCTGCAGAGCTGCTACCTCCGCCATAGCTTCAGACCAGCATCCTGTATCACACTTAAATCTATTTATTTTTACAGCCATCCCATCAATGTATTCCTAACCCCTGGAACGCCCTTGCCAACCACACAGAACTGCCCTCTCCAGGTTAAGAAAATACATTAGGGATAAATTTAGTTACAAACAAGGCCACAGATGGAAAATGAGCAAACAGAAGATTGTGCTCATTGCGAGAGCTGGGCAGGTTCTCGTGTTACACGTCGCCCAACACAACAGCGAACGGGACGTGGGCCGCTTTTAATAGAAAGGACTGGAAGGCTCAAACGGAAGAGGTCTTTTACACCTGCTCCTTCCAAGGGACAGGATATTTCCCCAACCATTCAAAGCACTGGAAGTTGCAAGAAATATAAATCAATCCGCTTCTGCTGGTTGGTAAACCAGACACAACAAATTGACACAGCTGCCTCGGGCCATACAAGGAATTCATAAAAAAAATACATGGGGCTTACAGGCCCCTGCCCTGGATGAAATAGATAGTTTAAGGGTGAAAATGACCGTGCTTTGGGAGAGGGTCAGATGTGATACTCTCTGATTTGTTTGGGCTAAGTTGTCCTCATGCAAAAACAGGACAATACAGGTAATCCTCCACTTATGACCAGAATTGACTCATGATCATTTTTCACACTTATAACCGCTACAGCATCACCATGGTCATTAAGCCCAACATTTCTGTTGCTAAGACAGACATTTGTTAAGCGAGTTTTGTCCCATTTTGCGACCTTTCTTGTCATTGTTAAGTGAATCCCTGCAGTTGTTAAGTGAGTAACATGGTTGCTAAGTGAATCTGGCTTCCCCATTGACTTTGCTTGTCAAAAAGGTTGCAAAAAAGTGATCCCATGACCCTGGAACATCGCAACCATCATAAATATGAGTTAGTTGCCAGGCGTCTGAATTTTGATCATGTGACCGTGGGGATGCTGTAATATAAGTGTTATAAGTTATAAGTGTGAAATATAAGTGTTGTACGTTATAAGTGCTGTAATATAAGTGCTGTAATATAAGTGTTATAAGTGTGAAAAGCGGTCACAAGCCACTTTTTTCAGTGCTACTGTAACTTCGAACAGCCAATAAACTGTTGTAAGTCGAGGACCCCCTGTATTGAGAAACGAGAAGGTCACGTGGTGTAAAAAAAGAATAGCAAGAAAGTTGCCAGCTGGTCCAGATTCTAACTGTTGCCATCCCAAAATTACAGAGATTTTTGTAGTTCAAATCTCCCAGCATCATCTTACGATATGTCTAACCTCATTAGCTACCCATGGTTGTGAACGTTGTACCTTAAAAGAGCACAACAAGAAAAAAATTAACTTGTTTGGTGATGGAGAAGGCTCCTGCATATTTCTTGGACAGCAAAAGTGACCAGTCTAGGAGATGACCAAGCTGAGCCTGAGGGAAGGGTCAAGCACATCACAAGTCACGAGTCCCTGTGCGCCCGCAAGAGATCTAAATCCAGCCCACCTTGAATGCCTTTCTTATGAGGGTGAAGGTTCGTTCCCCGAGCTTGCGGGTTGGTTTCTGAACATTTCGTTACCAGGCTAGGTAACATCTTCAGCGGAGTTTAGGGGACATCTGTGTCAGTGCTCTTCTGTTGATAAGGGCTTCAGGTGTGGGTTTGTCAAGTGAGGGTCTTGTGTCGAGTCATCAGAGAGAGGCTTGTGATGCCTTTCTTATCTCCCGCTTATTTCTCTTGAATGTTAGTGGGTAAGGTTTTTGCGATAAATCTTTCCTCTCATTTAAACGGCCTGAATCTCCTGATTTCCCTGGCGTTTGACAACCAACAAGGAAGTACTAGAGTGCATAACACCAGACATATCACTGGAAGGCAGAAACCACAAAACTGTGTCTCACTTCACTAGAGAAAGCAATTATGTTGGGAAGAGTTAAAAGGAAAGCAGGCTGCCAAAGAACAGGGTGGCTGGGTGGCTGGTCACCCTCAAAGCTGACACCAGCCAGAGCATAGAACACCTGGTGGAATCAACTTCCCCCCGAGATTCGAACTACTCCCACCTTGCCGGCCTTTAAGAAAGCCATTAAAACTCTCCTGTTCCGGCAGGCCTGGGGTTGATGTCCCCGGGGGGGCCGGGATACGATTGGGACATGCTGTATGAATGCACTTATTTTATTGTTTTATTGTTATATTTATTGTTTTAATTTTGTATGCCGCCCTGAGTCCCTAGCGATTGGGCGGCATATAAATTTTATTAATAATAATAATAATTCAAAGAAGCAGTGCAAGATCAGAAGATGTGGAAAGACCTGGCCCAGAGAGTCATCAAGAGTTGGAAACGACTGAATGGATAACATCATTCTTCTTCTTCTTCCTCTTCTTCTTCTTCTTCTTCTTCTTCTTCTTCTTCTTCTTCTTCTTCTTCTTCTTCTTCTTCTTCTTCTTCTTCTTCTTCTTCTCCTTCTCCTTCTCCTTCTCCTTCTCCTCCTCCTCCTCCTCCTCCTCCTCCTCCTCCTCCTCCTCCTCCTCCTCCTCCTCCTCCTCCATGCAGTTGCAAAAGGAACCACTTAGGTGGACAAAAGCAGGCAGGTTTTCAGATGGTTGCCCTTGTGATGAAGTCCCTTATATTTCTGCCCCTGTATGGCTTAATAAAGCCAGGTGTGGAAAACAGCCATCCTCTTCCCCTTTCACACTTCATTTAACAGGGAACTCTGACCCCAGGCCAATCAAGGTATGAAATTAAGGCTCTCAGCATCAAAGCAGTTCACCGAAATATTCACTGTGAAATTTGCATCAGCAAAGCTAATTTTTCACACCTGCATAATGAGCTGTGAGGTTTCCCAAAATAACCAGGTGCCCAAAGGGAAAAAAGATCCCACCTCCTGGCCTCTGGATATTGTCTTTCTTGATGCTAAGGAAGGAGTGCTCTGTGACAAAATCCTGGTCCCACCCAGGCTAAGGGCTTGATAAACGAAGCTCAGGGAAATGAGAGAGAAAGGACCTCCAGGTAAGTTAACTGTACCATTTAGTGACAGTTCAAAGATTGGACAAGCATTTGTCCGAAATAACAGCAACAGAGTTGGAAGGAACCTTGGAGGCCTTCTAGTGGAACTCCCTGCTCAGGCAGAAACCCTATTCCATTTCAGACAAATGGTTGTCCAATAGGGTTTACTGCTTGAGCAGGAGTTGGACTAGAAGACCTCCCAGGACCCTTCCAACTCTGTTATCTTTCAGCAGACATATACGACCTCCTCCCCCACCCCCCAAAAAAAGAGAAATCAGGCAAAGGATCAACCGATTATCAAGGCTACTTTCATTATGGCTGATCCTAGTCTTGATCTAGACCAGGGGTAGGCAATCTTGACTGTTTTATGACTTGTGGCCTTCAACTCCAAGAATTCCTGAGCCAGCATGGCACAGCTTGGAAACTCTCCCTTTTCCCTCAGCCTGGCTGGCTCAGGAATTCTGGGAGTTGAAGTCCACGAATCATAAAAGAGCCAAGGTTGCCTACCTCTGGCCTAGGCCTAGGCTGATTTATGACTCGTGGACTTCAACTCCCAGAATTCCTGAGCCAGCATGGCTCAGCTTGGAAACTCTCCCTTTCCCCTCAGCATGGCTGGCTCAGGAATTCTGGGAGTTGAAGTCCACATTTTAAAATGGCCAAGGTTGAGAAACACTGTTATAAGGGACTACATCAGGGGTAGGCAACCTTGGCTCTTTTATGACTCATGGACTTCAACTCCCAGAATTCCTGAGCCAGCCATGCTGAGGGGAAAGGGAGAGGTTTCCAAGCTGAGCCATGCTGGCTCAGGAATTCTGCGAGTTGAAGTCCATGAGTCATAAAAGAGCCAAGGTTGCCTACCCCCGATCTAGACTATGATCACTAGGAGATAACTGTAACAGAAAAACTGGATTGTAAACTCTAATCCCAATTGGTGTTATATAAGGGAGCAAGATGTATAGAGAGATCCTAGATGAGTGTTAATCAAGGCCAAGAAGAAAAATAAGAGCCGCGGGAGATCAAACCACCTCCTCCCTTTTTTAAAAAATAAATAAATCAGGAAACTGGATGTATGGTGCCTGCTTCCAAATTACAGGTATTCCTCGACTTACTTCCATTTATTTAGTAACCATTCAAAGTTGCAACGGTACTGAAAAAAGTGACTTATGACCATTTTTCACACTTACAACTGTTGCAGCATCCCCCCCCATGGTCATGTAATTAAAATTTGGATGCCAGGCAACTGATTCATATTTATGACTGTTGGTGTGTCCTGGGGTCACGTGATCCCCTTTTGTGACCTTCTGACAAGCAAAGTCAATGGGGAAGCCAGATTCACTTAACAATTGTGTTACCAACTTAACTGTAGTGATTCACTTAACAATTGTGGCGAGAAAGGTCATACACCGGGCAAAATTCACTTAATAACTGTCTTGCTTAGCAACAGAACTCTTGGGCTCAATTGGGGTCATAAATTGAGGATCATCTGCACTTTGCTTCTCATTAGCCAAAGTGCAAGTATGCAAGTACAGGTTATTTTTTACTGAATTGCTCAATAAGAAATTGTTGTATTGTTTTTGTTCATCTGGAAGAGAATAGGTTAACAATTTGAAAACTATTTTTGTAAAAAAAAAAAAAATCAACAAGAAAATACCAAGGGCGGTACAGCAGATCTCTATCAGATAGATAGACAGATATAGATAGATATGATCCCATTGTTTTTTGTCATATTTGGTAAACAATCCGTGCGTATAAATTTTTTAAAAGAAACTTTTGTAATCACATCTGTTTGGGATAATGGGAAAGGGGAAAAAAAGAGAAGCACGAAGTAAAACAACAAATCCTAAAACAAAACAAAAAAAACCCCACCAGGCATATATAAAGCACATCCTATGAACTTAGCAAATAAAATAAGTTCTGCCATGTTTATAAAAGAAGTTTGTATTCCCATCCGAGGTTTCTGGACAACCTGCGCCAACGAGAAGCAGCTTCCAGCAAATTGATTGATATCTGATGTTAGAGCAAAGGACCCCGAAATTAGCACACCAGGTTTGCTCCAGAATGAAAGTGCACGGCCAGCATTTCTTGTCATTGCTGAAAGCTGCAAGTGAGGAGCTGTGAATGGCCCTGGACTGCCAAGGTCTCAATGTAAACACAGATGTTGTGGAAGGAAAGTGACTGAGGCTACTTTATTCAGCAGCCGAAGAAATGCTGGCGGCCAACAACCTGAATTTGAATACGTTGTCACCGCTGCTGTTGCTCAGAGGAAGATGGAACAGTGTTAAAATCTTGAATCTTGTATAAAAATCCCTTTTGATACAACAACCTTAATAATAATAATAATAATAATAATAATAATAATAATAATAATAATGTTGGAAGGGGCCTTGGAGGTCATCTAGTCCAACCCCCTGCTCAGGCAGGAAACCGTATACCAGTGATGGCGAACCTTTTAGAGACCGAGTGCCCAAAAATGGATCATAACCTCCCACTTCTCAGCCAAGAACAGAACATCAGATTAACCCAAACAAAAGACTGGTACATCAGAAATTTCACCAGCAAAAAGTGGGGGTATGGGAACTTGAAGGTAAATAATAATAATAATAATAATGATAATAATAATGATAATAATAATGTGAATACATCAAGAGAGTGAAGAAGATCTTAAAGTCCAAACTCAATGGAGGAAATACCATAAAGGCAATCAACACCTGGGCAATTCCAGTCATTAGGTACACAGCTGGAATAGTTGACTGGACTCAAGCAGAACTAAAAGCAATGGATAGGAAGACCAGAAAAATAATGACAATGAATCACACCCTTCATCCACGCAGTGACATTGACAGACTTTATCTACCAAGGCAAATAGGTGGGCGTGGAATGCTACAAGTACATCAGATGGTTGAAGAAGAAAAAATGGCTTTGGAAGAATATCTGAAGAACAATGATGAAGATGCACTGAAATTAGTATATCAGGAAGGCTTACTAACTACTGGAGAGACCAACCTGGCCTACAAGAAAAGACCAAATGAAGAACAGAATAGAGGCATGGGAAGACAAAGCACTACATGGCCAATACATGAAAAAAATAGCTGGGAAAGCAGATAATAATAAAACCTGGCAATGGCTAAGAGCAGGAAAATTGAAGAAAGAGACCGAGGGACTAATTCTGGCTGCACAAGACCAAGCCTTAAAGACAAATGCATATAAAGTCAAAATTGAGAAGACAGCAACAGACAGTAAGTGCCGCCTATGCAAAGAAGCTGAAGAAACAGTGGGCCACCTGGTAAGCTGTTGCAAGAAGATTGCACAGACTGACTACAAGCAGCGGCATGACAAAGTAGCAACAATGGTGCATTGGAAGATCTGCAAAAAATATCGTTTGCCTGTAAGCAAAAACTGGTGGGATCATAAAATAGAGAAAGTCATAGAAAATGATAAAATTAAACTGCTCTGGGACTTCAGAACTCAAACAGACAAGCACCTGCAACATAACACCCCAGACTTAACAATTGTCGATAAGAAAGACAAAAAAGTCTGGATAGTGGACGTGGCAGTGCCTGGAGATAGCAGAATAGAAGAGAAAGTACTGGAGAAGATAACAAAATACAAATACCTACAAATAGAAATAGAAAGACTGTGGCAAAAGCAAGCAAGGGTAGTACCAATAGTCATAGGCTCCTTGGGCGCAATCCCAAAACAACTGGAGCACCAATTGAACACCATTGGCATTGACAAATTTGCTATTAGTCAATTGCAAAAGGCGGCCTTATTAGGAACTGCTTCCATCCTGCGACGATACCTGTAATACCATCAAACAGCCACATCTGCCTATCCCAGGTCCTGGGTAAGGACTCGATAGGTAGACAAAATGCCAAATCCAGTCTGAACATCTGGCTGACTGTGCGATGATTAATAATAATAATAATAATAATAACAACAACAACAACAACAACAATATTAATAATCCACATCTGCCTATCCCAGGTCCTGGGTAAGGACTCGATAGGTAGACAAAATGCCAAATCCAGTCTGACTGTGCAATGATCCATAATAATAATAATAATAATAATAATGTTGGAAGGGACCTTGGAGGTCATCTAGTCCAGCCCTCTATTCAAGCAGGAAACTCTATACCATTTCAGACAAATGGCTGTCCAGTCTCTTCTCAAAAGCTTCCTGTGTTGGAGCATTCACCACTTCTGGAGGCAGGTTGTTCCACTGGTAAATTGTTGTAACTGTCAGGAAATTTCTCCTTAGTTCTAGATTGCTTCTATCTTTGGTTAGTTTCCATCTGTTCTTCTTGTCCTGCTTTCAGGTCCTTTGGAAAATAGCTTGACTCCCTCTTCCTTGTGGCAGTCCCTGAGATATTGGAAAACTGCTATCATGTCCCCCTTAGTCCTTCTCTTCATTAAACTAGACATACCCAATTCCAGCAACTGTTCCTTATATGTTTTAGCCTCCAGTCCCCTAACAATGCATAGTAGGTTTTGTAAATGCATCCTAATGTGGCATGTGGTCATCCACATGGACATGGTGGGGATGGTCAGAAAGAGTAAGACATTTTTACTAGATTGGGCAAGTAGGGAAATTTATATATAAAATCTTGTAATAATTACCAGAAGGTGATGAACAGCAAGGATGAAATGAAACATCTCTACCATCCTTGCATGTCATTGAAAGTGGTAGCAGAACACCTTAGGTTTCTGTCCACTCTGCAATGATACCACCAAATCTTTTAGTCTCTTTAAAAAATATGGGCAAAGAAAAATAAAAAAACAAACCAGGGGTATTCCAAAATCACTAATACAGACAGAAGGGGTGTGATGCTCAGTGGTTAAAGGCACTGAGCTTGTCAGCTGAAAAGCTGACAATCTGGGTTTGAGACCCAGGCTCCAAGCAATGCTCCCTTACTTGCCCCAGCTCTTGCAAAGCTAGCAGTTCCAAAGCATGCAATTTTGAATAGATTAATAGGTAGCCCTTTGATGGGAAGCTAGCAGCGTTCTGTGCACCTTGGTGTATAGCAGGGGTCTTCAAACCTGGCCCTAGCTGACTGAGGAATTCTGGGAGTTGAAGTCCACAAGTTATAAAAGGGCCAGGTTTGAAGACCCCTGGTGTATAGTCATCTCTGGCCAGAAAAAGAGATGAGCTAAGAAACAGAGATCAGCCTTGACCCACCCCCAGAGTCAGACATGTCTGAACAGGGGAAACTTCTACCTTTATCTTTATAATACAAACAGATTTTGTAAGCACCTTCTTAAAAAAAAAAAAGCTAAAACTCTGTTGTATCTAGAGAAGAACAAGCCAAAGTGAAGTGTTTGCCAAGCCAAAAGTTAGGGAAAATAAGTTCTTTATCAGTGGTGGTTCACAAGATGAGTAGAATTGGCTCACTTGTCCAGGGCGGTTGGTTAATTTAAAACACACACAAACACACGCACACACTCACACGCATAAGAGTTTCCAGGTCATTTCTGAGAAGTTTAACATACATGAAAGTGAGCGATTAATAGCACTGGCAGGTGATCAGGGATATAGCAGGCAGGTGTCAAGGAACATTCTCCACGCATACAAAGGATGCCAATTCTTTCTTTGCTGAAAGGCCTTTTGCGGAATGCCCTGGAGGACTCTATATTTCAGATTCCCCTGGACTTGTCTTTCTCTTTGGAAAAGGAGTTTATGACATGAAATGTTGTTCCTTGGCTTCTGCAGTTCCTAAAGCTTATGGCCCATCAACTCTCTCCACTATTCTGCATCTGATGGGGACTCATTGTTTATTTCCTTAACTTTGTGCATTGAAGGCAGAATCCTTGGAGTGGATGAGATCAGCTGCCCCTTTGGGGAAGCTTATAATGGGAAATGGGAGAGAGAGAGGGGAAAGGAGATAACTTTATTTCTTTTTAAGGGCATTACTGTAGTACAAAATTATCAATACCCAAGTTTTAAAAATAAAGTCAATTATCCAGCCGGCTGCCAAGTACACTGGAAAAAGAGAAACCACTAAACTAACAGCATTAGATGAGTCAGAGAGTCCTTTCCTGACACTTTCTAACATTTAAGGCAATAAAATTGACAGAGATTGCACTATGTATACATTTCCAAATGTTAAAGCTTTGCCACATTTTGGAAGCTCTGCCTTTTAGAAAACACCAGGGCCGCAAAAAGGAACTCTTGAACTTGGGTAGGAGAAACCAGATACCGCTTTTCACTGAGCATAGGCTACTCTGTGGGATGTCCAAGACAAATCCTGTAAAAGAAGCCAATTTATTTCAGAAAAGGTCAATTTGGTGGCCATTTTCAAAACTGGGTAAGGTGCACTAAGCAATATAGGACAAAACATCTTCAAATATCTTAAGGGCTTTTTAAACTGGTCAGTTGTCCCTTGTTTCATTGTTGGAATAATACAAACCAATCTAGTTTGTATTATTAGTGAAGAGAAGAGCAACAAAGATGTTCAGACTCTAGAAAGAGTACAGAGAAGAGCAGCAAAGATGATCAGGGGATTGGAGACCAAAATATGTAAGGAACGGTTGCTGGAATTGGGTATGTCTAGTTTAACGAAGAGAAGGACGAGGGGGGGGGACATGATAGCAGTGCTCCAATATCTCAGAGGCTGCCCCAAAGAAGAGGGAGTCAAGCTATTCTCCAAAGCGCCTGAAGGTAGGACAAGAAGCAATGGATGGGAACTAACCAAAGAGAGAAGCAACCTAGAACTAAGGAGAAACTTCCTGACAGTGAGAACAATTAACCAGTGGAACAACCTGCCTCCAGAAGCAGTGAATGCTCGAACACTGGAAGTTTTTAAGAAGAGACTGGACAGCCATTTGTCTGATAAAAAGTCTGGAGGCTAAACTGTACTATGAACAATTAAAGGAACTAAGTATGTCTACTCTAAAGAAGAGAAGGATTAGGGGTGATATGATAGCTATCTTCCAGTACTATCACAGAGAAGAGGGTGATGACATTCTCTAAAGCAGAGGTCACCAACCTTTGTCAGTTGGTGGACTGGAGGAAAAGAGAGGGGAAGCATTTTACATGCGTGCCTGTGCACGCCTGCGCACGGGGCTGCAAGCATGTGTGCGCTGCAAACGAGGCGGGGCTAGCACCTGTGTGATACTAGCTAGCCCTGCCCTGTTCTTGCATAGTGCAGTGCCTTGTTTCTGTGCCCCTCGGTGCAGCGGTGGCCATTTTTGCACCTTGCAGCGCGGCAGTGGCCCATTTTTACATCCCAAAGTGCAGCAGCGTCCCATTTTCATGCTCCAAGGTGCAGCAGCAGCCCATTTTTGTGCCCCATGGCGTGGTGTCCTGTTTTTGTGCCCTGAGGCCATGGCGCTAGCACAAGTGAGGGGGGTGTGCATGCTTGTCCCAGGGCCCGGTGGCCAGCAACCCATGGCCCACAGCTTGGGGACCCCTGCTGTAAAGCACCTGAAGACAGAATAAGAAGCAATGGGTGGAAGCTCAATAAAGAAAGATCCAACCTGGAAATAAGGAAGAATTTCTGACAGTGAGAACAATTAATTAATGGAACAGCTTGCCTCCTGGAGTTGTGAGTGGTCCGTTGCTGGAGATTTTCAAGAAGAGATTTGTCCAGGATGATATAAGGATTCCTGCCTTGGGCAGACGGTTGGACTAGAAGACCTCCAAGGTCCCATCCAGCCCTATGATTCTGTGGTTCAATTATACAGCTATATTGGGCTGGGAGGAAATATTTTGCATAGTAATTAAAATAATGAATTAAAACAATAGATTATTTAATTTCACTAGATCAGGAATGGAATCCTGTGAATCATACAGTAAATGTTTCTCAAGTACAGCTCCTTGCAATAGCCATAACTATAGAATAGCCTAACACTAACCCTAATCTTGGGAATGATAGATAATACCACAACTGCTTCAGCCCTTCAAAACTTTGGGTAAGTCATTTAGGATTTAACTCTTATTAAAGCCAATCAGTTATCCCACCTTTATTACTTTATAAGTAACTCAATGTAGCAACACATACTTTATACTCCTTCCACTTCGCTTTTTTCCCCACAACAACCCCGTGAAGTTGATTGCACTAAAAGGGAGTGACTTGCCCAAAGTCATCCAGCTAGCTTTCATAGCTAAGGCAAGATTAGAACTCACAGTCTTCTGGTGATTGGCCCAAAGTCATCCAGCTGGCTTTCACAGCTAAGGCGGGACTAGAACTCACAGTCTTCTGGTGATTGGACCAAAGTCATCCAGCTGGCTTTCACAGCTAAGGCGGGACTAGAACTCACAGTCTTCTGATGATTGGACCAAAGTCATCCAGCTGGCTTTCACAGCTAAGGCGGGACTAGAATTCCCAGTCTTCTGGTGATTGGCCCAAAGTCATCCAGCTGGCTTTCACAGCTAAGGCGGGACTAGAACTCACAGTCTTCTGGTGATTGGACCAAAGTCATCCAGCTGGCTTTCACAGCTAAGGCGGGACTAGAACTCACAGTCTTCTGATGATTGGACCAAAGTCATCCAGCTGGCTTTCACAGCTAAGGCGGGACTAGAATTCCCAGTCTTCTGGTGATTGGCCCAAAGTCATCCAGCTGGCTTTCACAGCTAAGGCGGGACTAGAACTCACAGTCTTCTGGTGATTGGACCAAAGTCATCCAGCTGGCTTTCACAGCTAAGGCGGGACTAGAACTCACAGTCTTCTGGTGATTGGACCAAAGTCATCCAGCTGGCTTTCACAGCTAAGGCGGGACTAGAACTCACAGTCTTTTGGTGTTGGCCCAAAGTCATCCAGCTGGCTTTCACAGCTAAGGCGGGACTAGAACTCACAGTCTTCTGGTGATTGGCCCAAAGTCATCCAGCTGGCTTTCACAGCTAAGGCGGGACTAGAACTCACAGTCTTCTGGTGATTGGACCAAAGTCATCCAGCTGGCTTTCACAACTAAGGCGGGACTAGAACTCACAGTCTTCTGGTGATTGGCCCAAAGTCATCCAGCTGGCTTTCACAGCTAAGGCGGGACTAGAACTCACAGTCTTCTGGTGATTGGACCAAAGTTATCCAGCTGGCTTTCACAGCCAAGGCGGGACTAGAAATCACAGTCTTCTGGTGATTGGCCCAAAGTCATCCAGCTGGCTTTCACAGCTAAGGCGGGACTAGAACTCCCAGTCTTCTGGTGATTGGCCCAAAGTCATCCAGCTGGCTTTAACACCTCAGGCAAGACTAGAATTCACAATCTTCTGATTTCTACGCCAGCAAGGACCAGCAGTAGTAGCAAAAAGAAAATAACTGTGCTCTAAAAGAAGACATTACTTTTCTTTGTAATTCCTCCTCTGACTTGGCAAGATATGCTCAACTGCAAGTCCCATAATTCCTAGCTGCAAATCTCATACAAGTAGTCGTAGACAAGTGAGTTTTGTTCCATTTTATAACCTTTCTTGCCACAGTTGTTAAGTGAATCACTGCAATTGTTAAGTTAGTAACATGGTTGTTAAGTGAATCTGGTTTCCCCATTGACTTTGCTTGTCAGAACATTGCAAAAAGGTGGTCCCATGACTCCAGGACATTGCAACCATCATAAATACAGGTCAGTTGTCAGGCATCCAAATATTGATCACATGACCACAGGGAGGCTGCAACAGGGGTAGGCATGCAAAACGGTCCTAAGTCAGTTCTTTTCATTACTGTTGTAACTTCGAAATGGTTGTAAGTCAAGGATTACCTGTAGTTGTCTGTCAAGTCATGCAAAATATTTCCAATTTGAACTGTTCAGATCCCAAAATGTTCTGTTTCAAGTGCAAAAACTCTGATTTTGAAGAATACAACAGCTCTTTTAAGCACAAAATGTGGAGTTTTGAGCATTTGGAGCCCTGTTTCAGTTGGAAATACTTTGTGCCAAACTTGAAACTCCTTCAGACCTCAGTGTCTGCGTGCTGAATGAGAAGAATCGGAGATCAATATCTATAATCTAACATGAAAAATACACAGATCCACTAAGAAGTTAAGGTTTGTTCATTAGGGGTCATTTCCTCGTACAAATTTCTCTATATAGCTTTGCTGCGCTGTTACTTTTGTTCCATCTGAGGGACTGAAAAGGTATGTTCAGATCAAACAGGAGTTAGGAATTGATTGCAGTGGCTTGCCAAAGAATTCCTGCAAGACGTATCCTTTAAGGATCAGAGGAAAGATGGTAACATTTTTCTACAAAACCACTACTGTTTAGATACTTAGGAAGAACCATATGTTGCTTCAGGAGGAAAGGAATGTTTAGGAAGGGTTCAATCCCCACAAAAATGCACAGAGCAGCTGATGAATACACATAAACCATAAAAGCTTGGTATGCAAGAAGAGGAAACGGATATGGCTGCAGACCCATACTGATAGAGACGAACAACAGATATCTTGTTAAAAGGAAGATACAGATCACTCCTCTGAAGCACATGTGGCTGCCAAAAACAGCAAAGATCATAATTATGGAGGAATCTCACTGTTTATTGATTCCATGCTGAAGAATATATATACAACTTCTGCCTTCCTCCCTCCAATGTGGCTAGTCTTTGAAATCCTGAAGGCATCATCTGGCATCAATGTGCTAATCAATCTGTTGAAGTATAGAGAATCTGCATGTTCAAATCGCATTTTAAGACTTTGATGTAGGATTACATAATTCATATGAACAGCCTACAGCTCAACTTGGCACCATATGTCCTTGAACCCTCCTATTCATTTCCTGCTTCTCTGTGGAATTCCTACTTTTCATCTTCCCAATTTCTATAAAGTATTCAACATGCACATTCACCCCCACCTCTGAAACTAAATTGTGAGATGCTACTTTTAGAATTGGTTTGCAACTTAAGGATATGCACTTCACAAAAAGATGGCCCAGCACAGGAGATCAAATCCATCAAGGCAAGATTCAGTGGTCCATCTGCATTTGAAAGAAAAAGGTCACTCTTTTGAAGACAGCAAGGTCCATCTTTTGGATAGAGAGAACCATTGTTTTGAAAGAGGGATAAAAGAATTCATCTTTGTTAAAATTGAACATCCCTACCTCAATAGAGGGGAAAAATAAGACACCACCTCTCTCCTACCTACAAGGCAGCCCTTTCAGCAGTTCCAAGAATATTCCAATCAATTGCACCCTGATTCAGGTGATCCTGAGGACGTCCCCAAGTGGCCTCAAGAGCTAAATCAGAGAGAGTGCTCACAACCAGATGATTGCAAAGAAATACAAACCATCCATCCCACCACCACCATCCCAATTGTCAATATCTATCCTTCCATCCCCTTGCCATCAGAACTGATGAAGCTTCTTGGATGAGAAGCAGTACGTTTTCTTCTTCCTCCTCAAAGGAAAACAACAGTCCAGTTGTCTTTTGAAGAAAAAAGCACCTTTTCAGAAAAATATGACCTGAATGACTGAGAATCTCCACAGAATAAGTGGTAGCAGAACATCTACCGCAGAATAAGACCGTGCTGTGGGAGTTACTGTTTAGCAGAGTGAGGGCACAAGGGGATAAAAAACTGTCCTTGTGTCTGGTTGTTTTAGCATGCAATGCCCTATATCACCCTCCTGAGGGGAGCAGCTGAAACAGTTTATGTCCAGGATGTGAGGGGTCTGAAGATATTTTCTCAGCCCTCTTTCTGGCTCATGCAATATACAGGGCCCAGTGCTCTTCAACATCTTCATCAACGATTTGGACGAGGGGATAGATGGGGAACTCATCAAATTTTCAGACAACATCAAGCTGGCAGGAATAGCCAACACTCCAGAAGGTAGACTTAAGATACAGAAGGATCTGGACAGACTTGAACACTGGGCAGTATCTAACAAAATGAGATTCAATGGTGAAAAAAGCAAGGTTCTACATTTAGGCAAGAAAAACCAAATGTACAGGTATAGTATAGGGGGTACCTTGCTCAATAGTAGTAACTGTGAGAGGGATCTCGGAGTCTTAGTGGACAATCATCTAAATATGAACCAGCCGTATGCTGCAGCTGCCAAAAGGCCAACACGGTGCTAGGCTGCATTAACAGAGGAATAGAATCAAGATCACATGAAGTGTTAATACCACTTTACAATGCCTTGGTAAGGCCACACTTGGAATACTGCATCCAGTTTTGGTCATCACGATGTAAAAAAGATGCTGAGACTCTAGAAAGAGTACAGAGAAGAGCAACAAAGATGATTAGGGGACTGGAGGCTAAAGCATATAAGGAACGGTTGCTGGAATTGGCTATGGTTAGTTTAATAAAGAGAAGGATGAGGGGGGACATGATAGCAGTGTTCCAGTATCTCAGGGGCTGCCACAAAGAAGAGGGAGTCAAGCTATTCTCCAAGGCTCCTGAAGGCAGGACAAGAAGCAACGGATGGAAACTAATCAAGGAGAGAAGCAACCTAGAACTAAGGAGAAACTTCCTGACAGTTAGAACAATTAACCTGCCTCCAGAAGCGGTGAATGCTCCAACACTGGAAGTTTTTAAGAAGAGACTGGACAGCCATTTGCCCGAAATGGTATAGGGTTTCCTGCCTGAGCATGGGATTAGACTAGATGACCTCCAAGGTCCCTTCCAACTTTTTATTATTATTATGGATCATCACACAGTCAGCCAGATGTTCAGACTGGATTTGGCATTTTGTCTACCTATCGAGTCCTTACCCAGGACCTGGGATAGGCAGATGTGGATGTTTGATGGTATTACAGATATCGTCGCAGGATGGAAGCAGTTCCTAATAAGGCCGCCTTTTGCAATTGACTAATAGCGAATTTGTCAATGCCAATGGTGTTCAAGTGGTGCTCCAGTTGTTTTGGGATTGCACCCAAGGAGCCTATGACTATTGGTACTACCCTTGCTTGCTTTTGCCACAGTCTTTCTATTTCTATTTGTAGGTCTTTGTATTTTGTTATCTTCTCCAGTTCTTTCTCTTCTATTCTGCTATCTCCAGGCACTGCCACGTCCACTATCCAGACTTTTTTGTCTTTCTTATCGACAATTGTTAAGTCTGGGGTGTTGTTGTTGTTGTTGTTGTTGTTGTTGTTGTTGTTGTTGTTGTTGTTATTATTATTATTATTATTATTCCTCAATGGAAGGCAAGTTGGTTGCAATTGTTATTTCTGCAGTCCTAACCATCCACTGAACTTTGTACCTGTCCTGTTTGGTTGCTGGGATAACCAGCACCTTGAATTGAACTTGGAAGCAAATCAGTAACCAGCACAGCTTGCATAACAGTGCTGTTACATGAACCACTCTAGGAGCGGCTAGAACTGTCTGCGCAGTTATGTTCTGTGCCAAACATAGCTTCCAAATACTCTTCAAGGGTAGCCCCAAGTAGAGCGTATTGCAGTAGTCCAAACGCAAGATGACCGGGGCTTGAGTGACTGAGTACAGGGACTCCAGGAAAGGGTATAACTGTAGCACAACACAAGGCTTTCCAAGCCACAACTGCCACTTACTCTTTGAGCAGGAGTCATGAGTCTAAGAGAACCCCCAAGTTACACACCGGGTCTATCTGGGGCAGTATGATCCCATCCAGAATTAAAGATGTTAAATTCCCAGGTCCCAAAGCCATATCCACTCAGTCTTACCAGGGTTCTAAATTTAAATGTCATGTTACACAAGGGTGCAGAAACACATGCTCTTTAGACAAAAACATGATTGCAAGTGAAATATAACAGATAATTTTTCTCAGGACTCAACCGAACCCTTCAAAGTGTAAGACATATGCTGGTACTTCAAAAATGCTTTTTGTGCTCCACCGGGATAATGTCTTATTGCACTGACAAGTCTGTTTTGCAAATAATCCTTCACAGCAATAAATCTGCACAGAGAACCTGTCATTTCAATCTGGCATCCTGCAAAGCATCTCTGATGTGAGTAACAAATTGCCAGTCTGAAATTAATTTCACTAATCAGTTTAAGAAATGACCTGCTGTTGGAACTCCTTGCATTAAATTCATATGTTTTGTAAAACCACAGGAACTCTGGAAAGTGAATTTGTCCAGATGCGGCTTTAAAGAAACTTCACAGAGCTTTCATAATACAACCACAACTGAGCCCAAAATTTCTGTTGCTAAGCGAGACAATTGCTAAGTGAGTTTTGCCCCATTTTATACGACCTTTCCTGCCACAATTGTTAAGTGAATCACTGCAGTTGTTAAATTAGTAACACGTTTGTAGAGTGAATCTGGCTTCCCCATTGACTTTGCTTGTCAGAAAGTCGCAAAAGAGGATCACATGACCCCTTCATAAAACATGAACCAGTTGCCAAGCATCCAAATTTTGATCATGTGACCATGGGAATACTGCCGCCGTTGCAAGTGTGAAAAGCAGTCATAAGGTCAAACAGCAGGGAAATCAGGAGATCCAGGCAGTTCAAATGAGTATAAAGGTTTATTGTAAGCTTAAGCTCTCTACAAGAATCTGATCTACTAACAGTCAAAGCAATTTGGTGGTAGATAAGAAATTCAAGGTGAGCTGGACTTGGGTCTCTTGTGGATGTGAAGGACTTCTTGGAAATCAGCCCCCCAGAGAAGGAAATATTAAAAGGGCAGAAAAATATATTTCCTCAAAGGATCTTAAAGAGGCAGAAAAGCATGCCCAGTTTTCTTAATAGCCCCAAGTCTCCCTCCTCCAAGCAGAAACTAGCTCTGTAGAAATGCAGATGTAAATAATCCAGGAAGGCTAGAAGATTAAGAAGACAAAGACACCTAAAATCTACATACCCCACCCAAACTCCAAGACAGGACATTAGGATTAACCCACAGATGCCAAAGGGCACACCTAGACTCGGGTCAGAGTACATGACACAAGAAATACAAAGCCTCAAACATGAACAGGAAACAATTCCAAACAAAAGCCCCAGAGGGTATAAAAACCCACTCCCTACATGTGCTCTCTCTCTTTTCTTCCAGAGCCATCTTTCTGTCTCCTCTTCAATAAACTGCAACTTTCTTTCTAAAGCAGTCGCCATGTTGTTTATTCCCAGCTTGGACTGAACCATGATGAAGACTTTTCCTTCAACAGACTCATGAATGATAACATGTTTGACCCCTCCCCTGGGCTCAGCCTGGTCATCTCCTACACATAAGTCACTTTTTTCAGTGCTGTTGTAAGTTTGAACGGTCATTAAATGAATGTTTGTAAGTTGAGGACCGGTATCAAAAAATACAATAGGACAGGGAGCAGAGGACCACAGACTTCTGAAAAGCCTCAGCCCAAACATGTCCCTCCATTTGAGTGTAAGATGTCTATGGAGATTCTCAGTCATCCAGGTTAGGGGTCCTCAACCCCCAGTCCGTGGACCAGTACTGGGCCGTAGCATGCCAGCAATTGGTCCGTGCAAACAAGCAAAGCCACATCTGTGGGATGCAGGCAGCACGCAAAACCACATACTCTCCGGTCCATGGAAAAACCTTTCTCCACGGAACTGGTCCCTGGTGCCCAAAAAGTTGGGGACCTCTGATCCAGGCCATGGTTATCCCAAAGGTGTTTTTCTTAGGAGGCAACCGAACTTTCTTGTTTTTCTTTGAAGATGTTTCGCTTCTCATCCAAGAAGCTTCTTCAGCTCTGACAGGATGGTGGGGAATGTAAGATGGATGAAAGATGGTGGGGAATATAAGATTGAGTGTAAGATGTTTATAGAAGGATCATCTGCAGTTGTGCCTACCAAGCCTTTCCAGTTATGGCACCTCATATGTATAATGTCCACTTCCCAGAAGTTCTCTTTGTTAATAATTTTATCATCAGCTGACAAATATTTTTATAATTTTCCCACACATTTAGAGACTAGCCAAAAGTCTACTCCAGAAGGACTGGAGCTGCAACTCTCTAAACTAAAAGCAAAACAAAACACTTCATTTGTGTAAGATTCATTGCGACACATCTGGAAAGGATCACATTGGAAGAAGTTGAACAACTAGAATCTTGTTCTTTGCAGTATTAGGATTTGATGTGCTCAGTGATGGGATTCAGCCGGTTCGCACCACTTCGGCAGAACTGGTAGCTAATTTTTTGTTGCCCAGGCCCAGAATGGACTTCCAGAAGCGGCACCCACACAGAGAACCGGTTGTTTACATATTTGAATCCCATCACTGGATGTGCTGCATTTATTGCTTCTGCTGCTTCACTAGAATGTCTATAAAGGGAAAAACTTCCTCAGATTAGGCAGTGCAAAAATTGCAAGCAGACTGAACACAATCTAGCCTGAAATTTTCTCTGTACAGGCAATCCTTGACTTACAGCCACTCATTTAGTGACTGCTCAAAGTTTCACTAGCATTGAAAAAAATGATTTATAACCATTTCTCACACCTACGACCATTGCAGCAGTCCCATAGTTATGTGATCAAAACTTAGACGCTTGGCAAGTGGCCTGTATTTATGACGGTTGCAGAGTCCTGGGGTCATGTGATCACCTTTTGCAACCTTCTGATAAGCAAAATCAATTGGGAAACCAGATTTACTTAACAACCATGTTACTAACTTAACAACTGCAGCAATTCACTTAACAACTGTGGCAAGAAAGGTCGTAAAATGGAGCAAAACTCACTTAACAACTCTCTTGCTTAACAACAGAAATTTGGGACTCAGTTGTGGTTGTAAATTGAAAACTACATCTGTTCTGCCTAGTAAAATGGCAATCACCTAGCAAATCTAGGAGCAGCATTACGTTCTCCCAGTGTTTCCAAAGAAAGTTATATCAGAACAATATCAACATTTCTCCTGTATTAAATATCAACCTCAGATTCTCTGTCTATGCCTTTTGCTTATGCACAAATACCCCTAGCTTGTGCTCTGGAGTAATTCACGAATTATGTCACCGAAGCCTTCCAAAATTTATGCTACTATTCATTACCTGAAATGAAATCTGAAATGAATTTGAGCATTTCTCCTTTTACAAAGTAGTTGAGGGATTTGAAGGGAAAGCCATATACAATTCTGTAAAATAGCAACAAAAATATTTCCTTGATGGTCCACTTTGAGAGGTAAAAGCCTGTTTCAAATCCATCCCCGCCTCCAAATCCTATTTTAAAAGGCAAAAACAAAGAACTCAAGAGCCGAGGTGGCGCAGCAGTTAGAGTGCAGTACTGCAGGCCACTTTAGCTGACTGTGTTCAGCAGGTCAGCGGTTCAAATCTTACCGGCTCAAGGTTGACTCAGCCTTCCATCCTTCCGGGGTAGGTAAAATGAGGACCCAGATTGTTGGGGGCAATGTAAATATATATACATACATTGCTTACTGGTGTACACTGCTTAGAGAGTGCTTGCACTTAAAGCGGTATATAAGTCTCATAAATAAATAAATAAATAAATAAATAAATAAATAAATAAATAAGATGCAGAGCTATTTCTTTTTTTTTTTTTTTTTATGATGCCAGAAAGCAACCTGCTAAAAAATCCTTTGAACTGCGCTCTGATAGCTTCAAAGAAGCAATACCCTTGACTTGTTTATTTGGTTTCCAAAGAAGCCACATGTCACACTGCCCAAAGTAAATTATTTATTTATTTAGGAGACGGAACACTTTTTAAAGCTCCACTTAAGCAGAGGTCAGTCATTTGGATCAATCCAAAGCCCCACTCACATGGATACGGGAAAAAAAGCCAATGGCTCTATAAACTGGATTTCAGGATTCAAATAAGTCGTGGTCAAAATCCTAGCAACAGAAATTTGGGGCTTAATTGTGGTCGTTCGTGGAGAACCACTTGTAATTAAAAGTAGGCAAAGTCCATCCTTCATCCCCCTTGCAGCTAAAGCTGACACTTTGCAATTTCTCCTTATATGCCCTGTATGGTTTTTAAGCTTTTTAAAAAATGCTGTTACACAACGTGCCATGATTTGTAAAAAAGAAAAAAGGCTGCAATATGCAAATGAAAACTTATTTTAAAAAGTGCTGAAGGCAAAAAGGTTGGAAAGGACACAGTGCCCCCCTAATCGTCAGCCAAGAGATGAAGCCTAGTTTGTTTGTTTAGACTTGATGAGCAATTTGAACTGGTGAGTTTTTTTAAAAAAAAAAAAAAACCCTTTCCAAAAGGATTTGCATCTAACTTCCTTGGCAGCTACTGGAATCCACTGGTAAACATCCTTGAAATGGTTTTTGAACACCTGCACCTCTGGAGTGGTAGTTCAACTGTTTTGGAGAATTGTTTATGCCATTTCACTTGATTTCCCCTAAGGAGGAAATTAATTTTACAACGATGTCAATACGGGGGTGGGGGTGGGGGGCTCTCTCCATGCTTTTCTCTCCTCTGGCATGTTCCCTACCTTTGAAATCCTTGGAGGGGGAGGAGGGCAGGTGCATAAATAGAACAGCTTTTAATCAACTGCAAGTTTGCCCACAGCATCGCTTCAATTGGGAGTGCACCTGTGGTAATAAAATCCTGGAGAAAATAACTCACTGAATTTGCAACGAGGGGCTGCTTGGTTAATCAGCAAGCAACTTAACCAAAGCCATTTGTAAAAGGCATTGCTAGATATGCAACAAAGGTTTCCTAGAAAATGCAGAGGTCAGTCTAACACCACAATACCCCCCCCCAAAAAAAATACAGCTTCCCCAATAGGTGTTTTCTGCCAGAAATCAGCAAAAAAGATCACAAATTGCAATCCTGTGACTGCGGGATGCTGCAGGTTGTCATAAATGCAAGCCAGTTGCCAAGTGCCCAAATTGCAGTTACATGAATGCAGGGGTAGTGTAACAGTCATAAGTGCAAATTCGGGTTGTAACTTTCTCCAAGGCTATAGTAACTTTGACCTATCGTTAAAGGAATGGTCATGAATCGAGGACCAATTTTATAAGGAGCTTTGGTCACAAATTGGTCATGTTTTACAGGTCTTTACTGTAACCTGTGCTGATTTTTCGGAGGATTTGCAAGCACAGTTAGCCACAGGCAAGTTTCTAGGTTCATTTAATTTGCAGAGCTTCTACAGGTAGACCTTGACTTAAGACCATGACTGAGTCCAACACTTCCTTTGCTAAGTGAGGTAGTGGTTAAGTGAGCTTTGCTCCATTTTACAACCTTTTTGCCACAGTTATCAAGTGAATCACGGCAGTAACACCATTGTTAAGTGAATCTGGCTTCCCTGTTGATTTTGCTTGTCAGAAGGTCACAAAAGGAGATCCCATCACCCCGGGACAGTACAACCATCATAAATATGAACCAGTTGGCAGGTTTCTGAATTATGACCATGGGGAAGGTGCACTGGTTGTGTGAAAAAATGGTCATAAATCACTTTTTTCAGTGCCATTGTAACTTTGAACGGTCACTAAATTCGAGGACTAAATGTACACTACACAAAATTTAGTTTGCAAGCAGTAGATTTCCAGCTGATTAAGGTAATAAGGATATCTGGAATGCTGAGAGCTGTTAGAAATTTTTCCAGAAATGGCTGTTGAAACTGGTGGGTTTTCTCCTTTCACCCCCTCTAATCTCACACATTAGTCCAGACGCCTAAGTTTATTTGTTCCGGAGAGAAAAGGCATGTTTTCAGACAAATCTCTGGCCTGTATTTAATCATCATTTTTATTTTTTAAGAATGCCTCTTGGTATTACAGGTAGTCTTCGACTTACAACAGTTCATTTAGTGACCGTTCAAAGTTACAACAGCACTAAAAAAAGTGACTGATGATCATTTTTCACACTTATGATCATTTCAGCATAGAACAAAATTTGAACACTTGACAACTGTCTCAAATTCATGACAGTTGCAGTGTCCCGGGGTCATGTGATCAACTTTTGTGACCTTCTTATTAGCAAAATCAACGAGGAAGGCAGATTCACTTTACAACTCTGTTACTAATTTAACAACTGCAGCGATTCACTTAACAACTGTGGCAAGACAGGTCGTAAAATGGGGCAAACTCAGTTAACAAATATTTCACTTAGCAAAAGGGCTCAATTGTGGTCGTAAGTCGAGGACTATGTGTATTGAGGACCCACAGAATCACCCTTAGAATAAAAAAAATATCCTTGAGGCTGATGCTTTGTTTTACAGCATCTTCACTTTCCAGGAATTTTTAAAATATTTATTAAAACAGGGGACACCCAGACAACCATGGATTCAGCCTGGGGATTAAAAGGTACCAAATCAGTTTCAACACCTTTGAGACAAATTGACCAATTCTGGGAGAAGTGAAGGACTTCATTATTTTTTTCCTTTTGGGTAAAACAAGACTGTCACAGTATGCAGAACCAGGTGGGCATGGCTGCAATAACCTGCGGCGTTTTCATGTTTAGGTTTGCCTGGATAGCTGCAGGTGCTTATTGGGGCAGACAGCTCTGCCATTAAGCACACCTGCTTTGGAGAGAATCTGGAGCTTACTTCCAGTAACTCATTTGGAAATTGGAAAGATGGATGAGAACCGGAGCATGTACTGTATAAGGTCATTGTGCTGGATGGCACACTGATAGCTTCATCTCATATTATAAACCTTGGCACTCCTCTGCCTTCCCTTATTTATGTAAACTGTAGGTTTCAGCACCAGCCAAGTTAGCTGTGAAAACAAGGAAAGGATTATGCTGCCCAACAGTACAGGGACCAGAATTTTCATTGTTAAACAAGGTAGTTGTTAAGTGAATGGCACATGATTTTACAACCTTTTCTGCCATGGTTGATAAGTGAATCACATGGTCGTTAAGAGAATTCAGCTTCCCCACTGACTTTGCTTTTTGGAAGCTAGCTGCGAAGGTTGCAAATGGTGATCATATGACTGGCTGTATATGTTTTACTGTAAAGGGAATGTGGAAGGGAAATAGATGTAAATAGATGTAAACAAGTACAGAGATGGGCTTTTTAAAAAATTGTGACCACCAACTTAGCCCAGGAAGGAAGGGAAGAATAAGAAACAAACTCAAGATGGCCGCTTGGGGGGGAGAAATTCTATGTCAGCCATGCAAGATTCTGTTATTAAACCCTATAACGGGTGTCCAACCTTGACAATTTTAAGACCTGTGGACTTCAACTCCCAGAATTCCTCAGCCAACCGTTCTGGGAGTTGAAGTCCACAAGTAATTAAAGTTGCCAGGTCAGACACTCCTGCCCCATAACAACAAACTAGGTTACCAGTAGTCCTTATGAAGTCTGTTTCTTGGCCAGACCTACTACGAAGGACTGACAATGGGAGACGAAAGAAAACTAGTAAATACTTTGCTAAATAAATAAATGGCTTGATAAAGAGAAATCCCCACGAGGTTTCAACTGTAACATATGCTTCTGTGTTAGAGATCTGAAAAATAATATCTGACGGTTAAGCCTGCTCTACTGTTCGATTTAAGATCACTGTCTTCTCTCCCACAACAGCACTTGGAGAAATGTCTTGAAAAGGAGAATAATTTTGTTTCATCGCCCATCATCTAAACAAGATGCCTGGAGCACTGCAAATGGAGCAGAGGGGCAGAACGGATAGTTTTAAGCTATCCATCCCATGATACAATAGCCACCACTCAATGCATTTCCTTCCCCTTGGGGGAAAATTTAACACACAACCATAAGAAATGAAAAAGAAAATAGTTATCATTAAGAATAATTCCGGCAAATATTAAAACAATATCCTGATAATAAGACGTTATGATATTTAAATTTAGTAGTTGGAACAGTAAAGTGTACAATGGGCCAGAGCACACAGTTGTAATTGATTGGTTGGAGAGTGCTGGCAATCTATGAGGCAATCTACGCTATGATTGGTTGTTGTGGGTGTAAAGAAGGAGTTTCCTTTTCTTCCCGCCTTTTTCTTCTGTGTGCTCCGTGTGCTCTGTGATTTACCTCATGATGTTCCTGTATTCCTGACTACCTTGTCTGCTATAAATACATTTATTTATATAAAAGCTACAAGTTTGTGTCAGCATCTCTGACTTCATTTAGACACCTGCTGCGTGATTCCTTGATACAAAATTTGTAAGAAATACCAACAGCAAAACACGTTTTTCAAATAACAAGTCTATTCAAATGAGCTATTACTGTACAAGTTACCAAAAGAAAGAATCCACTTGAAAATAAAGAAAAATAGGCACAGGGTAACACTAAGTGTACTTACCATTGTTCATTTAGCAACTGTTCAAAGTTACAACGGCACCAGAAAAAGTGACATACAACTGGTCCTTACTCTGAGGACCAGTTCATAATTCCCACCGTCCTGTGATTAGAATTTGGGTGCTGGGCAACCGGCATGTATTTAGTTATTTTTATTTTATTTATTTATTTTATTGGCTGCCCATCTTACCACAGGGCAACTCTTTATGATGGTTGCAGCCACCCGGGGTCACATGATCAACATTTGTGATCTTACCAACCGGCTTGCAACGAGCACAAGTCAATGCAGAAAGCTGGATTGACTTAAAGACTATGTAATTTTCTTAGCAGCTGCTAAGAAACATGGCAAAAAAAGAATGTTAAATTGGGTGAGACTCACTTAATTATCACTTTGCTTAGCAATAGAAATTCTGGTCCCAATTGTGATTGTAAGTTGAGGACTACCTGTATAGGTTTGACAGCAAACAGATGAATTATGTAGTATGCAGTATTACAGGATAATTTTGCCAACAACCGCTGGCAGTTCGAGTCTCACCAGCTCTAAGCTGACTCAGCCTTCCATCGTAAAATGAGGACCCAGGTTGTTGGGGGTCAATATGCTGACTCTGTAAACCGCTTAGACAGGGCTGTATATAAGTCTAAGTGCTATTGCTATCTGTCCATATTAGATTTTGTGTTGGCAGATCATGCCATTTTACCTCAAAAGAAACACCAAAAGTTTGTTTGCATTTCCTATTTCACCTTTCATTCTACAATACATTGCTGATTAGAGTTAAGAGCCATCTGTCTAGTTTTCACCCTGTCTTCTCCCAAATGCTCTGAGCGTGTTACATCATTTTCAGTATTTTTTTATACAATTACAGGAAGACCTTGGTTTTTAAATTGTAGAGTAACTTGTTAGAAAGCTATTATACAAATGTACACATACCAACGGACAGCTCCCAAGCTCGTTCTTTGCATTTACAAAAGAACAAAAAAATATTTTTGCAAGACCTATTGAGATAAATTCTTTTATTCCCAAGGCATTTCCACCAAATCATTCAGAACTATAAAGCTGAAGCAGAGAGAAAGAGAGGGAGAGAATATTTATTCTTAGCACTGAGAAAGTTGGTTATCGCTGCCCCTTTCCAGGTGCAAAAACATTTGCATTATTGTAACAAATTCACTTGTGCTGACTGAAAAGCTACACAAACACACCTGGGGCTTTAAAAAAAATGGACTTAATCGTGTATTAAGGTAAACATGTTAAGGACAGGAACATTATGAGTCATCAAAAAGGGTTCGTAGCTCTCCATTTGTTATTTAAGTAAATGGCCTTTTCTGTTTGTTGGATGTATACTGTTTGTGGGGGAAGGGTGTGAGAATGCTACAAACTGAAGAATGCCCTCAACTATATGATAAATAGCAAACCAAATTTTAGTTTACTTTCCTCTATTTGACATGGACATAAGGCACTTTACCTTCCTCTGATCACTTTCAGCAAGCAACAGATGAATCTTTAGGAATCAATACAAAGGCAAAACACTTGAAGATTTCTTTTGTAGGTTTTTGTTTTCAAAATCAAGTAGTTTTTATCTAACTTCCATGTGTCAAGACTTCTCTAAACATCTTTAGGAAAAAGAACGTCCCATTTACTGCTACTGGACAGTTGGCCTAGTAGTTAAGACAACAGGATAGAAATGGGGAGACCATGAATTCTAATCCCACCTTTGGCATGAAAGCTGCTGGGCCAGTCACACTCTCACAGGGTTGTTATTGTGAGGAAATTAGGAAGAAGGAGAGAGAGAGAAAGAAATCTTAGATGTTTTATCTAAAGTTGTTTTCCTCTTTGCCCCCCTTGATAGCATTTTGGAAGATGGGCCAAGAGCAAATCAAATTAAGAGCTACAGAGGAATAATGAAAAATAAGAAAAGCAACTCCTTCAACCAGAAATACATGGAATATGTAGAATTAATAAAACACAACTTTGGGAGATCTAAGAGAATGTTTTTTTTTTAATTTAGGGGCTCACAAACCTAATAATACACCTAAGCATTTCAAAGCAGCTATGCATCTTAAACTGAAGAAAGTGTTAGAGTCAACATCAATATTTGTCCATTTTTTGGAATTATTTCTGATCTATGGAGAGTATTGTGGTTTGAGTTTAACTAGAAACCAGGGGCCTGCAGGAGTTCTAGTCCCCTCTTTAGATACAGAAGCCAGTTGGGTGACTCTACGCTAGTTACTCTCCCTCAGCACAACCTACCTCACAGGGTTATTGTTTTAGAGAAAGAAGGAAAGAGGGAGCATCACTGAGTTATGGCATTTAAATGTAAATGATAGTGGGCAGCACCACCTTTGCAGAGAGCCAATGCTTCTGCAGCAGCAACAGCGAAAGATAGGATCTGAATTTTGATTTTTAAGTGCTGCATTAAAAATGCTATAATGGAGTTCTGATGCTCAGCTATAAGCTGAATGATTTTTAAATGATGAAAACAGGTGGGCTCAGGGTAGCCAAACACCCTGTAAAGAACATTTTTGTGTTATAGTAGTTAATCATAAATATGCTTTTATATATATATATAATACAATCTCTCTCTCTCTCACGCACATATGCACGTAAGATGCGTGGCTAGCTCTCCCTGTCACAGGACTCATGAATCAGCTGCTTATGTCAACATTCTTGCATTTTTCTACATGCCTGGAGAACACCTGGATATCTGTGTTGCCTTCACCCTCATTTGTGTTGTCATTTGCTGAAACCATGGCACTTGACATACTTGCCAAGGACTCTAGCTGGGAAGGCTTGTTACAAAAGCAAAGAAGTGGATGACCTTTTTCTGATCCAGCTGATGACTGATCCTGTGCCAGTCAATTGCCCAGGAGAGGATTCTTTCAGAACTTCTGATGAGTCTTTATACTCGAGTGATCAGCTGGAGAACCAAACATTTAAAGCACAACAGTTGTTGATTTCAAGATGAGGCCCTGGGCTCTTGGCTTGAGCACATTCCCCTCTGCTAAAATGTCTGTCTTGACTCACATGCAGGGGTCTTCAAACTTGGCCCTTTTATCACTTGTGTACTTCAACTCCCAGAATTCTTCAGCCAGTGTGCCTGCCTGAGGAATTCTGGGAGTTGAAGTACACAAATCATAAAAGGGCCAAGTTTGGAGATTCCTGACTCACAGTTACTTGCCAGGGTAAATCCATGTAGATTTCTTGGCAACATTTTTAGAAGTGGATTGCTCTGGCCTCCTCCTTAGGGCTGAGAAAAGGCTTGGGCCAAAGCCACTCAATTGGCTTCATGCCTAAGGCAGGACTGGAACTCATTGTCAGTTGGTTTCTAACCTTAAACCAATTCAAACAGTGGGGTCGAAGTCCAGGCATCTTAAAGGTTGAGAAACACTGATATAGGGCTATATATTTTATTTTATTTATATCCCTCCTTTATTATTTATATAAATAATTCATGGCAGCAAACTTAAACAAAACTCCTTCCTCTTTTTCCCACAACAACCCTGTGAGGTGGGTAGAGCTGAGAGAGTGTGATTGGCCGAAAGTCACCCAGCTGGCTTTCATGTCTAACGTGGAACTAGAATTCACAGTCTCCTGCTGATTGGCCCAAAGTCTCCCATTCAGGTTCATGCCTAGGCAGGATTCGAACTCACCGTCTCCGGGTGATTGGCCCAAAGTCACCCAGCTGGCTTTCATGCCTAAAGTGAGACTAGCACTCATAGTTTTTTGGTTTGTAGCCTGGGGGCTTAACCATTAAACCAATCTGATTTTGAATTAGTTGTTGTTTTCTTTTTCCTTAGCAAAAGCACAGAATAAAGACAGCCTGAGTCTCCCAAGTTCCTTTTTTTGTGCAATTCAGAACCTTCACTGATCCTTGCGCCCAAAAAGTGAAAGCAGAGCCCTGAAGCTTTGAGAAAGAAACTATAGTTTTACACTCTAAAACTGGTGTATCAGATAAAGACAACCAAACATCAGTCTCTCATAATGTTATGTGGTCCCATACATTTTGCAGTCCATTCAAACACATACATACATATTTAAAAAATGGCCACTGATCACTTGGATCTATCAGGGAGGAAACTAAAAAAAAAAAAAAAGCACACAAGATGGCCGCTACAACAGTATAACAGAGGCCCCAGGCCTTTGCTTGTGCATGCAAAGAGGATGCATATAGAAAAGGGCAGGGCTTCAATCAGATTGCCGATTGCCATCTTGACTTTTTTGACTTCTCTGTGGATGCAGCTGCTTTAGAACAGCTACAAAACTGGTGTGGGGAGTTGCTTCCCATCTGTTGCCAGAACATAAAAGATTTCCTGTGATTTTGAGATGTGTAAATGACTGGTCGCAAGTTAAAGAATTCAGGAGCTGCAATTACTCTGGCCATGTCATGAGGGGGAATTCACTGGAAAAAACAATTATGTTGGGAAGAATTGGCGGTAAAAGGAAGACAGACCGCCAAAGAACACGATAGCTGGACACCATCACAGCTGACACCAGAAAAAAACTCAAAGAAGCAGTGCAAGACCGGAAGATGCGGAGAGACCTGGCCCATAGAATCGCCAAGAGTCAGTCACGACTGAACGGATAACATCTTCACCATCATCACTGTGTCCATAAAAATAGGATGCAGCTGAATGAAATAGGGGCCCTGGCTCAATTCAAAGAATGTATGTACTCAAAGAAGAATACTGTACAGTGGCACCTTGTTACTCAACTCCTTTGAAACTCGGTGAATTTGGTACTCGACACATTTTGATGTGAAAATTTTGTCCTCCTTTTTTATTTGGTACTCAATGCATAAGCCAGAGCTTGTCAGTGTTGACTGCCTTGTGACTCATTACAGGTAGTCCTCAACTTACAACAGTTCATTTAGTGACCATTCAAAGTTACACTGAAAAAAGTGAATTAGGACCGTTTTTCACACTTACGACTGTTGCAGCATCCCCATGGTCATGTTGAAGGAAAAGTCTTCATCATGGTTCAGTCCAAGCCAGGAATAAACAACATGGTGGCTGCTTTAGAAAGAAGGTTGCAGTTTATTGAAGAGGAGAGCCAGACAGAAAGATGGCTCTGGAAGAAAAAAGAGTGAGCACATGTAGGGAGTGGGTTTTTATACCCTCTGGAGCCTTTTGTTTGGAGTTATTCCTCTGGCGTGAACTTTAACCTGAGTGTGAGTGTGCCTTTCTGGTATTCTGATGGTGGTGGGTTAATCCTATTATGTTCCAAAGGTTATATCCTGCTTCCCTGGGGCTGTGGCTGATGACTCTTAGATTTTTGGTGTGAGGGGTTGTTGATTCAAGGAATCTTTCTTCCTAATCTCAGTTTCCTGACTCTAGTCTTTCTGACATCTGCATTTCTGCAGACTCGGTTTCTGTTTGGGACAGAGACTTGGGGGGGGGGGGTTGGTTTCTGCCTTTAAATCCTTTAGGGAAATATATTCTGTCTTTTAAATATTTCCAAAAATATTTCTTTCTCTGGGGGACAAACTGACTTCCCACAGTCAGATGATCAAAATTTAGATGCTTAGCAACTAACTCATATTCCCGAGGGTTGCCAGTGTCCTAGGATCATGTGATCCCCTTTGGTGACCTTCTGACAAGCAAAGTCAATGGGGAAATCAGATTCACTTAACAACCGTATTACTAATGTGCAGTGATTAACAAATGTGGCAGGAAAAGTTGTAAAATGGGGCAAATTAACAAATTTCTCACTTAGCAACAGAAAGTTTAAGCTCAACTGTGGTTGTAAGTTGCAGATTATCTGTATGTTATTCCTTATGGGAAATATTTGTTTGGTATTCATCCTTTTTGGTACTAACTGTCCCTCCCAGAATCAATTAATGATGAATACCGAGGTACCACTGTAGCAATGGGGCAAGTTGTCTCCTGTGAAACGCTTTACCAATTCTACACAACAACTTCTTAACTTTCAGGCCAGCACTCTTCTTGTTGCAAGAAACTAGCAAGTGAATTGAAATGGCTAATCCAGGATTAGAAGACATGGAGCCAGCAACTGCCAAGGGAACACCCCTTCATCTTTGAAAAACAAGTTTAACATCAAAAGAAAAAAAGGGGGGAAAAATCCTCAAACTGCTAGTTCAAATGAAAAAAATATTCCTCAGCAGCTGAGAATTTGCAACTTTTCCTCTCATTATCTTCCAAAAAAACATACGAAAGGCAGAGGTCAGTGGTTGATTATGCAAAGCTGGGGATAAAGAAAAGTGAAGCATGTTTTGCCCCAACCTGTTTCACTTTAAATTTGACAGCCAAGGGGACACCATATGTCTGACAGCTGTCTAAGCAAAGAAAGACTTCCAAAAAGAAAAATTAAAAAAAGAGGAATATAAATCCCCCAACACAGGACCCAGGGATCTGGATTTTCAAGATGGGTGGTTAGCAGGAAGAAGGCAGCAAGTGTCAAAAATCCATTCAAGAGTTCATTGCTGGTTCTAACTAAGGTACAAGTAGCTCTTGACTTAACAACCATTCAAAGTTACAACAGCGCTGAAAAAAGTGACTTACAACTCGTTCTAACACTTGCAGCCATTACAGCATCCTGGAGGTACCGTAATCTTGAGGTGCTTGGCAACTAGTATGTATTTATAATGGTTGGAGTATCCCAGGATCACATGACCGCCATTTGTGACCTTCCCAACGGGCTTCTGACAAGCAAAACTGAATTCATTTAATGACCGCTAAGGCAAATAAGGTTGTAAAATCAGATGTGACTAACTAGGCCTCAGAGTTACCCAGTGGTACAATGGCCGACCAATAAATTGGATAAATAAAATAAACTACCGCATTGTTTAACAACGAAGTTCCTGCCCCAGTTGTGTTCATAAGTCAAGGACTACCTGTATACTCCCAACACAGGGAGAACACAAATCTCAGTACGCATTCAATCATCTGCAGTTAATGATACAGAACTACAAAGCAAGTAGTGAAAAGGAAAAACATTCTAGTATCTTTATGGATAATGCTGCAGTTGGTCTGTTATCCAGGGCAAGACCTTTTCCTTATGCACTCGCTGACATTTCCTGTTTCATGAAACTGTTCACCAACTTCTGCCAACAGACTCTTACAACCACATGGATTCAGCATAGCTTGCAAGCCAACTAAAGCCCTTCAAGACATTCTAAGCAGACCAAAGACCCAACAACCCCAGAAGAAAAAGCAGGAGTCATCTACAACATACAATGTAAGGACTGCAACCACCACTATGTAGAACAAGCAGGCAGAAGACTGACAAAACGCACCCATGAACACCAACTAGCAGTCAGAAGTCATGATGAAAATTCTTTAATTTCACAACATATAGACAGAGTTAACCACAGTTTTAATTGGGAAAATATGACCATCCTAGACCAAGCCAAGTCCCAAAACACCAGGAAATTTCTAGAAGCCTGGCACTCTGACAAATTAGCCATCAACAGACACACAGACATTAACAACATTAATGTCCTGGAGGCAGGACAAGAAGCAACGGATGGAAACTAACCAAGGAGAGAAGCAACTTAGAACTAGGGAGAAACGTCCTGACACTTAAAACAATTAATCAGTGGAACAACCTGCCTCCAGAAGTGGTGAATGTGCCAACACTGGAAGTTTTTAAGAAGAGACTGGACAGCCATTTGTCCGAAATGATATAGGGTTTCCTGCCTGAGCAGGGGGTTGGACTAGATGACCTCTAAGGTCCCTTCCAACATTATTATTATTGTTGTTGTTGTTGTTGTTGTTATACATCTATAGACTATACAAAAGAGACTATCACCCAGTGTCAACGCTTTTTAATACTGGACCTACTGTGTGAACCAAGATTAATGAAAGAAGAGATGATAAGAATTGGTGGGCTGAGGAACTGGAGGGAGAGCCTGCATTTCAAACTAATTAGAGAATGTGATTTATGACTGTTAATTGGAGGAGGAAATTGTGCTTTGATACTTTGTGCTCAGGGGAGGGGAATCCAGTTTTTGGCTTCGCCTGTGTTAGTGCCGATGCTATGCTTCTCAAATAAAGATTCTTTAAGGTAAACAATGCCTGGACCCATGGAATTCAGCTCCAAAAGGGAACAAAAATACCCAACCCAAGACCCAGTTAGCACCCAGATCAGCATAGATTAGCTCCAAGGTTAACATCAGACCAACAATCAAGCAAACAATACCCCAATCAAGAAACTGCCAAAGAAGCCAACAGCAAGCAGCCCAACAAAAGGACATCTAAGACCACCCCCACCAACACTGACGGGCAAGCCACCAGAATATAAATTGACAGCAAACCCCACTTTTTACCAGCACTGATGATGTTACCTAGTTTGGGTAATGAAATGTCTGCAAGAAAACAAGCAAGGTCAGAGAGCACCAAGGACCACTCAAATTCTGCTTCTCTTTGTCAACATTCAGAGGCTGCTGTAAAGTTGGAAACAACAATTTTGGGGTACAGCCCTACATGTGTGTAGAGAAAAGCACTGACTATACTGATAAACTCTCTGCTGTTATTTGTAAGACAAATAATGGAGTTCTCCTTTGATTGGTATACAGGTAGTCCTTGGCTTACAATGGTTCACTTAGTGACCATTCGAAGTTACAATGGCACTGAAAAAATGACTTATGACTGTTTTTCACACTTACATCCATCGCAGCATCCCCGTGGTCATGTGATCAGAATTCGGATTCTTGCCAACTGGCATGTATTTATGACTGTTTGTAGTGTCCCAGGGCCATGTGATCACATTTTGTGACCTTCTGACAAGCTAAATCACTGAGGACACCAGAGTCACTTAACAACCATGTTGCTAACTTAACAACTGCAATGATTCACTTAACAACTGTGGCAAGTAAGGTTGCAAAAGGGGGCAAAATTCACGTAACAACTGTCTCGCTTAGCAACAGAAATTTTTGACTCAATTGTGGTCGTAGGTCGAGGACTACCTGTATTTCCATCTCAGTTATTGGGTTCTTTAACCTTAGAATAAGGGGAAAGTTTCCATTCTTTTTTTTTCCAGCGCTAAAACGAGTTTGCTCAATTCCCAAGCTATGTGATTTTTTTCTGAATTAGAGATGCATTTTGTTTTGGGAATGTAAACAGTTGTCCTTTGGGGTGAATGAAGAAAGTATCTGATTACCGAGGAGCCCTATTTGGTGTTTCTTCAACAGTCGCCAATATTCATGGAAAGAAGCAAACCACACACATTGTGTCACATGTCTTCAGGGGGAAGAATTTTGCCCAGGGTGTCCAGTAGAGAAATATGGCCAAATTCCTGCCTGCATCTGGAAGGTTGGAAAGAGGAAAGACCCCCAACATCAACCATGCAGACATACTCATAGGCAGTCTCCCTCATGGAGAGCACTTTCCTTTTATGAAAGCCTTCAGCCTATTGACGGACCTTCAGAAATGGAAATAAATAGCTGAGCTAGAAATTCTCCAGCTAAAAAACATGCACTAGGAGTTACGAATATGAATTTATTTAAGACAGCTTTCTCTAACCAGGCGCTCCTTAAATAAACTCATCTTCAACTCCCATAATAGCCAATAAGCATGACTGGAGAATTAACTCCAACTCGTTAAGAAAACCATGGTTGGGGAAAGCTTCTTCAGATTCTTCATCTAGAAGACTTCATGATGCACACCGTTTCTTCATTTTTGAACAGCTATGCTTTAACCAAACTGGGCAACTTTAAGACTTGTGTCTATGGAGATTCTCCGTCACCCAGGTCATGGTTGTCCAAAAGGTGTTTTTCCAAAAGGCAACTGGACTTGAGGAACTGAAGAAGCTTCTTGGATGAGAAGTGAAACATCTTCAAGGAAAAGCAAAGTCCAGTTGCCTTTTGAAAAAGCACCTTTGGATTTAAGTCTTCTGGGCCTGAGTTGAAGTCCACAAGTCTTAAAATTGCCAAGTCGGGAGACTCCTGCTTTAACTGATAGATTTATTCATCTTCAATTACCCTTCTTCACATCTTCTGAGATGGTCCTTTAGTACCAAGTGGTTGCTTACTTCTGCTGTTGTCTCTCTGAGATCCTGGATGCTTCAGCAGCTATTTTCCTGGCGATAAAATCTTCCCTTTTCAGGACTTCTCCACTTCCTCGAAAACCCAGTTCTACCAGTTGGCGGGCCATTTCTTCATTCTGGAGAAGCAAATAAGAATTCAGGAGAACAAGTCCATTCCAACAACTCTCTGACTCTGCCTAACTTAGAGTAAATTTTTCATTTTGGCTGAAGAAGTTACTTGGATGAGTAATGAAAGGTCTGAGTTTAATAAACTTTGGTCCAGTTGCCCTGATTTAACCTTTTTAGATGAGGTGAACCAGTGGAACACTAGGACTTTAATATTTATAGACTAGCAGAACATATCCATAAATGCCAACTGGCAATCAGAAGACATGATGAAAACTCTTTAATTTCACAACATGTATATAGACTTAACCATAGTTAACTGGAAAACTGTGACTCTCCCAAACCAAGAAAAATCCAAAAAATGCTCGAGAATTCCTGGAAGCCTGGTCCTCTGACAAATCGACCATCATCGGGCACATAGACATACTCGAAGGCAGGGATCTTTAAACTTGGCCCTTTTATGACTTGTGGACTTCACTTCCCAGAATTCCTCAGCCAGCGTGCCTGGCTGAGGAATTCTGGGAGTTGAAGTCCATAAGTCACAAAAGGGCCAAGTTTGAAGACCCCTGCTCGAAGGAGACAACCAACAAGCCAACAAGGGAACAAAAAGACCAAAACACCTCCCCACCAGCAATCAATATCCAGATGAGCATGGATTAACACCAAGATTAACATCAGACCAACAATCAAGAAGTGAACAATGCCCCAATCAAGGTACTGTCAAACAAGGTAATAGTAACAGTCCAGCCAAGACCACTCCCATCAACACTGACAGAGTAACCCACTAGAGTATAAACTAAGAGCAAAGCTCTTACTAATACTGATCATGTCACCTAACTGGGTATCGAAATGTGTGAAAGAAAACAACTAAACTCAGCAAACACTAAGGACCCCTCACTTCGATTTTTGTAGAAGAAACACATGTACTCATGGACAAGCCATTTTTGTCATTAGGCCTTTTCAATGAAAGGATGCTTCCATTGCTCTCTTAGTTTATTTGCACTATTTTTAGAGCATTTTATTCAAAATAAGAAAATAAGTAATATGCATCTTCACCGGGATAGCCTACAACCTGCAAAATTATTTATTTACAGGTAATCCTTACCTAACAGCCAGTTGTTTAGACTATTCAGAGTCACAGCAGCCCTTCTCCCAAAAGTATGTGACCAACACACATGATGACATGATCACATTTTGGGTGCTTGGCAACCGACTCACCTTTTACAGCAAGGGTGGGGAACTATGGCCCTTTTATAACCTGTGGACTTCAACTCCCAGAATTCCTGAGCCAGCATGGTTGTCTCAGGAATTCTGGGAGTTGAAGTCCACAAATCATGAAGGGGCCATAGTTCCTCACAAAAAATGCCCATTAGATAAAACGGATTTGCTTCACAACTTCACATTCGCTTAACGACTGCAGATAATGAAGGTTGCCAAATCAGGTGTAGTCATGTGGTGATTCGCTTAACGACTGTAACAATTTACTACCATAATTCTGAACACAATCACGGTCATAAGTCAAGGATTACCTGTATGCACTTGATCACACATACAAGCAAATATATTTTTGCTACGAAACCTCAGTAATGAATTGTTGTTGTTGTTAATTGCGAAGTCATGTCTGACCCATCGCGACCCCATGGACAACGTTCCTCCAGGTCTTCCTGTCTTCTACCATCTTCTGGAGTCCATTTAAATTCACACCTACTGCTTCAGTGACTCCATCCAGCCATCTCATTCTCTGTCGTCCTCTTCTTCTATTGCCCTCAATCTTTCCCAGCATTAGGCCCTTCTCCAGTGAGTCCTTCCTTCTCATTAGGTGGCCAAAGTATTTGAGTTTCAACTTCAGGATCTGGCCTTCTAAGGAGCAGTCGGGGTTGATCTCCTCCAGGACTGACCGGTTGGATCGCCTTGCAGTCCAGGGGACTCGCAGGAGTCTCCTCCAGCACCAGAGTTCCAAGGCCTCCATTCTTTGGCGCTCAGCCTTTCTTATGGTCCAACTTTCACAGCCATACATTGCAACTGGGAAAACCATGTCCTGGACTATGCGTACTTTTGTTGGCAGGGTGATGTCTCTGCTTTTTAGAATGCTGTCGAGATTTGCCATAGCTTTCCTCCCCAGGAGCAAGCGTCTTTTAATTTCTTGGCTGCAGTCCCCATCTGAGGTGATCTTGGAGCCCAAAAAAATAAAATCTGTCACTACCTCCATTTCTTCCCCATCTATTTGCCAGGAATTGAGAGGGCCGGATGCCATGATTTTGGTTTTCTTAATGTTGCGTTTCAAGCCAACTTTTGCACTCTCCTTCTTCACCCGCATCAAGAGGCTCTTTAGTTCCTCTTCACTTTCTGCCATTAGAGTGGTATCATCTGCATATCTTAGGTTGTTGATATTTCTCCCGGCAATCTTAATTCCAACTTTGATTCATCTAGCCCTGCCTTTCTCATGATGTGCTCTGCATATAAGTTAAATAGGCAGGTCGACAGTATACAGCCTTGCCGGACTCCTTTTCCAATTTTGAACCAATCAGTGGTTCCGTGTTCGGTTCTCACTGTTGCTTCTTGACCCGCATATAGGTTTCTCAAGAGACAAATGAGATGGTCTGGTACTCCCATCTCTTTAAGAACTTGCCACAATTTGTTGTGATCCACACAATCAAAGGCTTTTGCATAGTCAAGGAAGCAGAAGTAGATGTTTTTCTGGAACTCCCTAGCTTTCTCCATGATCCAGCGTATGTTGGCAATTTGATCTCTAGTTCCCCTGCCTCTTCGAAATCCTGCCTGTACTTCTGGTAGTTCTCGATCCACATACTGCTGGAGTCTAGCTTGTAGGATTTTAAGCATAACTTTACTAGCATGTGAAATGATTGCAATGGTGCGATAGTTTGAACATTCTTTGGCATTGCCTTTCTTTGGAATTGGAATGTAAACTGACCTTTTCCAATCCTGTGGCCACTGTTGAGTTTTCCAAATTTGCTGGCAAATTGAGTGTAGCACTTTTACTGCAGCTTCTTAATAAATAGTTTCAACAGTCATTTGCTGATCACAGATTGGCATCTCCCATTAAAAGCAGTTGGACTTCTGTCTCCAAGGAACAGAAGCAGCACAACTCCACATCTGTCTGCTCAGAATTAGGGTCCTATGAGTGAAAAAGGTTTTGTAGCTTAGCAAGGCATAAAGCCCAGCCCAACTGTGATTTGTTCAATAAACCATTGTTTAGCACATCCTGGCAGTCAGCTAGTAAATCTCTCAAAAGTGTCTGTTTTAGAAAGCATCTGAAGAGCTTTTTAGAAGATTTATTAACAGCTTATCCTTCAGGATATTCTTTTGAGCTCTTGGGTATGTTTCTGAACTATGTGGCTTTTTAACTATAAGGTGGGTTTTTTTTCCCTACAAAGTCCAAAACTTAGTGCTAAAATATCTCTCACTTCCATGTGAACCTACCCAGAGTAATAATATAATATAATATAATATAATATAATATAATATAATATAATACAATACAATACTATACTATACTATACTATACTATACTATACTATACTATAATATAATATAATATAATATAATAATAAATTTGGAAGGGACCTTGAAGGTCATCTAGTCCAACCCTCTGCTCAGGAAGGAAACCCTATACCATTTCAGACAAATGGCTGTCCAGTCTCTTCTTAAAAACTTCCAGTGTTGGAGCATTCACTGCTTCTGGAGGCAGGTTGTTCCACTGATTAATTGTTCTCACTGTCAGGAAAGTTCTAGGTTGCTTCTCTTTTTGATTGGTTTCCATCTGTTGCTTCTTGTCTTGCCTTCAGGCGCCTTGGAGAATAGCTTGACTCCCTCTTCTTTGGGGCAGCCCCTGAGATATTGGAACACTGCTATCATGTCCCCCCTAGTTCTTCTTTTCGTTAAACTAGACATACCCAATTCCAGCAACCGTTCCTTCTATGTTTTAGCCCCCAGACGCCTAATCATTTTTGTTGCTCTTCTCTGTACTCTTTCTAGAGTCTCAACATCTTTTTTACATTGTGGTGACCAAAACTGGATGCCATATTCCAAGTATGGCCTTACCAAGGCATTATAAAGTGGTATTAATACTTCATGTGATCTTGATTCTATCCCTCTGTTAACACAGTCTAGCACTGTGTTGGCTTTTTTGGCAGCTGCAGAGTCTCAAAACTATGTCTAAAATCATAAAGAGGATGAGACAGACAAAATTAGGGTGCCAGCAACCGTGACAGATTCACAAAGTCACTGGGAGTCAGGTGACATTTATAGTTAAATAATAATAATATTATAGATAGTCCTCAACTTACAACCACAACTGAGTCCAAAATTTATGTTGCTAAGTGAGTCCTCTGTTAAGTGAGTTTTGCCTCATTGTACGACTTTTCTCGCCATAGTTGTTAAGTAAATCACTGCAGTTATTAAAATAGTAATACGAGCATTAAGGGAATCTGGTTTCCCCATTGACTTTGCTTGTCAGAAGGTTGCAAAATGTGATCACATGACCCCGGGACATTGCAACGGCCATAAATGTGAGCCAGGTGTCAAGCATCCAAATGTAAATCATCACAATGGGATGCTGCAATGGCCGTGTGAAAAATGGTCGTAAGTCACCTTTTTCAGTGCCATTGTAACCTTGAATGGTTACTAAGCGAACTGTAAGTAAAGGACTACCTGCATTAATAGGAACTGCAATCTCCTTTGGGCAGAGGTATGGTTTTCCCCCTTCTGTTACTTCATAAAGTATGATATGTACATCAGATAACAATACCACTATTAATATGAATAATAATAACAGGGGAAAACACATTGAAGCATAAGGCAACTGGTGTTTATTCCTTTACACATCAGCAAAGGAATAAGGCCCTTGGGTCCTTTGCATCAAATACCCATTTTTGCAAACAGACAAAGTAGATTTGATGGGCAATCAACTACAAAATTGCTGAGTTAAAGATGCCACAGCTCTTTGTGTCATCTGTTGTACATTTTATTTCTCTAGTCTAGGAATAGCAACACATTTTAAACAAAAGTGAAATATCTCCACCTAGTGGCAAACCTGAAGAACTACAGTCCAATTTCATGAGTCCACATCCATCAGGAGGTTCCAGAAAACACTGAGTTGTCACAGGTTTCAAGGAACAGCGTTTTAAAAGGCAAACATCCGCTTTCAAAGGACAATATGGAAAATAATGGCCTTCCCTTTATCAAAGGATTTCAATAAGGCCAAGCTGGTTGTTGCAGGAAAATGCTACAAGCCATCATCGGAGGCTGAATCATGAATTGGCAAAAATAATAATAATAATAATAATAATAATAATAATAATAATAATAATAATAATAATAATAATAATAATAAAGTTGGAAGGGACCTTGGAGGTCATCTGGTCCAACCCCCTGCTCAGGCAGGAAACCCTATACCATTTTGGACAAATGGCTGTCCAGTCTCTTCTTAAAAACTTCCAGTGTTGGAGCATTTACTGCTTCTGGAGGCAAGCTGTTCCACTGATTAATTGTTCTCACTGTCAGGAAGTTTCTCCTTAGTTCTAGGTTGCTTCTCTCCTTGATTAGTTTCCACCCGTTGCTTCTTGTCCTGCCTTCAGGTGCTTTGGAAAATAGCTTTATTCCCTCTTCTTTATGGCAGCCCCTGAGATATTGGAATACTGCTATCATGTCCCCCCTTGTCCTTCTCTTCGTTAAACTAGACATACCCAATTCTAGCAACCGTTCCTTATATGTTTTAGCCTCCAGTCCCCTAATCATCTTTGTTGCTCTTCTCTGTACTCTTTCTAGAGTCTCAACATCTTTTTTACATCGTGGTGACCAAAACTGGATGCAGTATTCCAAGTGTGGCCTTACCAAGGCATTAAAGAGTGGTATTTTAGGGGATGTTGCATTGAGCAGAGGGTTTGAGCTAGATGACCTTTAAGGCCCCTTCCAAATTTATTAGCCTTCCTTAATCCCCTAGAATTAAATGCATGCAGCTTCAACACCAACAATCACCAGTGGAGAGATAGAGGAACAAAGATGATTAGGGGGCTGGAGGCTAAAACGGTTGCTGGAATTGGGTATGTCTATTTTAATGAAGAGAAGGATGAGGGGAGAAATGATAGCAGTGTTCCAGTATCTCAGGGGCTGCCCCAAAGAAGAGGGAGTCAAGCTATTCGCAAAAGTACCTGAAGGCAGGACAAGAAGCAACAAATGGAAACTAACCGAAGAAAGAAGCAATCTAGAACTAAGGAGAAATTTCCTGACAGTTAGAACAATTAATCAGTGGAACTACCTGCCTCCAGAAGCTGTGAATGCTCTAACACTGGAAGTTTTTAAGAAGAGATTGGACAGCCGGAAATGGTATAGGGTTTCCTGCCTGAGCAGGGGTTGGACTAGATGACCTCCAAGATACTTTCCAACTTTATTATTATTATTATTATTATTATTATTATTATTATTATTATTATTATTATTATTATTATTATTATTATTATAGCTGGGAAAAACAATGGCCACCCATCCAGTCTTATTTTTTAGCATATTTCTCAGGATCATAAATCATAAACTACCATCAAGCCATTACAGATAGACCTCAACTTATGACCACAGTTGAGCTCCAAATTTTCATTGCTAAGCGAGACAGTTGTTAAGTGAGATTTGCCCCACTTTACAATCTTTCTTTCCACTGTTGTTAAGTGAGACAGTTGTTAAATTAGTAACACGGTTGTAAAGTGAATCTGACTTCCCCATTGACTTTGCTTGTCAGAAGGTCACAAAAGGGGATCACGTGACCCCTTCATAAAACATGAAACAGAACGCACACTATTGCACAACCCCCACCCCACCCAAAAGAAATACACATACACATATCAATCATATGGTATGAATACAACACCACACAAAATGTGATTTGGCTTGGAAGGGCAAGAAGACTGATAATAAGTAGGATGCAAATAGGATTGAGATTGAAGGCAATAGAAGAAGGGGACGACAGAGAATGACATGGCTGGATGGAGTCACGGAAGCAGCAGGCGTGAGCTTAAATGGACTCCAGAAGATGGTAGAGGACAGGAAGGCCTGGAGAAATGTTGTCCATGGGGTCGCGATGGGTCGGACACGACTTCACAACTAACAACCACAACAACAAAATATGATGTGTGAATGGATTTCAGGAGGAAACAGCAGACATGAGATCTTTTCTTGACCTGCTTCTTGAAAAATGGCCTTCTTTGACAGCCACACTGCTTTATCCATTGTTCTACTTCAGTCCAAACCAAAAGCATCTGGCAGAAGCCACAGTAACATCATGCACCTCGTGAAGTCATTGTCCAAATACAGCTAATGTCAGTTAAATGTCAGTCTTTCCAGGAAGTCATAAACCAGAGGCCTAGTCCAGGGGTAGGGAACCTTGGCTCTTTTATGACTTGTGGACTTCAACTCCCAGAATTCCTGAGCCAGCAGCTGGTTCAGGAATTCTGGGTATTGAAGTCCACAAGTCATAAAAGAGCCAAGGTTGCCTACCCCTGGACCTAGTCCCTTTGGAAGTGCAAACTTAAATGGCCAGAGAAGCAGTGCCCAGCCACCGGACAAGGAGGAAGAGTTCCCAGAGCAGACCTAAGCACCTAATGGGAGCTGAGCAAGTCTTTGACCAGAATGATATGATTTCCGGCTTTCTCACTGTGGTCCTCAACTTACAGCTGTAGTCCTCAGCTTACAACAGTTCATTTAGTGACTGTTCCAAGTCACGATGGCACTGGAAAAGTGACTTCTCACCGTTTTTCACGCTTACGATCACTGCAGCAGCCCCACGGTCATGTGATCAAAATTCAACTCTTAGCATTTGACTCGTATTTATGATGGTTGCAGTGTCCCAGGGTCACGTGATCCCCTTTTGCAACCTTCTGACAAGCAAAGCCAATGGGGAAGCCGGATTTCAGTTAACAGCCGTGGTACTAACTTAGCACCTGCCGTGATTCACTTCACAACTGTGGCAAGAAAGATTGTAAAATGGGGCAAAATGTCTCACAATTGGGCTCAGTTGTGTTTGTAAGTCGAGGACTACCTTTACAACAAATCATGTAATCTGCTTCAGGCATGCTGCAGGCCCTAAAGCGTGTGTGTCTGTAGTGTGTGTGTGTGTCTGTGTGTTAGGGGGGAGGAAGGGAGGGGGAGAGAGAGAAAAAGCACAAGTGTAAATTCTACTTTTAGGGCAAATTCTGTGGCCGCTTGTCAAGAATATTGGCCAAATTAGCTGACTGTGTTCAGCAGGTCAGCGATTCAAATCTCACCGGCTCAGGGTTGACTCAGCCTTCCATCCTTCCGGGGTAGGTAAAATGAGGACCCAGATTGTTGGGGGCAATGTAAATATATATATATACATTGCTTACTGGTGTACACCGCTTAGAGAGTGCTTGCACTTAAAGCGGTATATAAGTCTCATAAAATAAATAAAATAATAAATAAATAAATAAATAAATAAATAAATAAATAAATGTTGGTCACATTCAAGCATGTGTTTCCAGCTGTGAAATATAAGAGGCTTCGCCAGTTTATTTTTAGGACAGTATATCCATTTGGGCAACAGGCTAAAAACTCGGTTAGTGTTAACCTTGGTGGGTTTGTGATGGGATACTTTTGTGTAAACCCGACCCACTTGATCAGCTTACGATTCAGTAAATTGTGCAAACTCAACCAAAACATCAATGATAAAGTCCTTGTCGAGTGGGACAAATCTTTAACCCTATCAGAGGCTCTGCTGGCGAGTTCCGTTCTGCTCGCTTTCAGAGACGAGTGTTGCATTGTACAGGTACGGAAGAGCCTGTACTCAGTCCATGCTCAGAGGCACTTTATGCAAGGGAGGAACACTCACCTCCAGATAAAAGAGGTCCTGCGTGGTGATCTGAGAATCCAGATACTCCTCGTAAGTGTTAAACTGGGTGACGATGTGATCCAAGACAGCGCCGGCATCGTCGCCCTCCACGCCCGCCATCCCGCAATGCCGCACACGCTCGTGGGGAGCCGGCTAGCCGCGTCCCTAGCAACGGCCCGCCGCGTCCCTAGCAACGGCCCGCTGTCTAGCTACTGTCATCCCGAGCCCCGCCCCCTCCCCTGGCGCAGCCAATCGCTCGGAAGCATCATGCTCTGACTCCTCCCCCCTAGCCCAGCTCACCAATCGCACAGGGAAACCACGTTACTAAAACCTAAAAACAAAGCTGCGCCCCTCCCGCCTCCACGAATCTCCTCCGCTCCTGAGGAAAATAATCTGTGAAGAATGAACCTCACCATTAACTAGAAGACCTCCAAGATCCCTTCTATTCTATTCTATTCTATTCTATTCTATTTTATTCTATTCTATGCCATGCCATGCCATGCCATGCCATGCCATGCCATGCCATGCCATGCCATTCTATTCTATTCTATTCTATTCTATTCTATTCTATTCTATTCTATTCTATTCTATTCTATTCCTAATCATTCTTAATTCCCTATTCTATTCTATTCTATTCTATTCTATTCTATTCTATTCTATTCTATTCTATTCTATTCTATTCTATTCTATTCTATTCTATTCTATTCTATTCTATTAATATTCCCTTGCAGAGCCTTGCCGGAATCAGTGGCCGATCCATCCCCCTCCCCGGCATGCTTATGGTCACCACGATATAAAAAAAGATGTTGAGACTCTAAAAAGAGTACAGAGAAGAGCAACAGAGATAATTAAGAGACTGGAGGCTAAAACATGTAAGGAACGGTTGCTGGAATTGGGTGTGTCTAGTTTAACGAAGAAAAGGACATGGGGGGACATGATAGCAGTGTTCCAATATCTCAGGGGCTGCCCCAAAGAAAAGGGAGTCAAGCTATTCTCCAAAGCGCCTGAAGGCAGGACAAGAAGCAACGGATGGGAACTAAGCAAGGAGAGAAGCAACCTGGAGAAACTTCCTGACAGTGAGAACAATTAACCAGTGGAACAACCTGCCTCCAGAAGCAGGGAATGCTCCAACACTGGAAGTTTTTAAGAAGAGACTGGACAGCCATTTGTCTGAAATGGTATAGGGTTTCTTGCTTGAGCAGGGGGTTGGACTAGATCTTCAGCTCCCATAATATCCCATAATAACACTTCAAGGTCCCTTCCAACTCTGTTATTCTGTTGTTCTGCAGGTCTATTCAGAAAGAACTGTCTTACAGTAATTGTCTTAATCTATAGCATTTATTCATAAATAAGAGTGTTGAGGCTGCCCGTGACTGTGTTTGCTCTACCAGGCTTATGCATCATTCATTCATTCAGGGTTTCTCCCATTCTTTCAATACTTCTTGAGTTTCAGGGTTATTTTAAGCCACAAAACCTTGTTTTGTCAGGCTTGAGGATCCCTCAGAATGGCTATACAGATAATTCTTGACTTACAACCTTTTGTTTAGTGACTGTTCAAATTACAAGAGCACTGAAAAATGTGAGTTATGACTGTTTCCGCACTTACTGCATTCCTATGGTCATGTGGTCAAAATTTGGAAGGTTTGGAAAATTTGGAAAGTTCATATTTATGATGGTTGCAATGTCGTAGGGCAGTGGTAGCGAACCTATGGCACACGTGCCAGAGGCGGCACTCAGAGCTCTCTCTGTGGGCACGCACGCCATTGCCCCAGCCCCGCCTTCCCCCGCAGCCCCCTCCTCACCAGCAGCCCCAGCAGCACAGCCAAGGACATGGCAGCCAGGCAGCGGGGACAAGACTCCACCATCACGCCCTGTCACACACAGTTGATGCTGTGGGGCACGGGCAGAGGGCATGGCCACCATGGCACAGCTGGGCCGCCTGGGTGATCTGCGGTGGGCCATGGAGGCGGAGATTGGCCCCGCGGGTGGGTGGGGTGGGGGTGGAGCGGAGCGGAGCAGGTGGGATGGAGCAGAGCAGGGGCGGAATGGGGCAGAGGTGGTTTTGGGGCAATGGTCTCTAAATGGTTCGCCATGACTGTCCTAGGGTAGGGGCAGGCAACCTTGGCCCTTTTATGACTCGTGGACTTCAACTCCCAGAATTCCTGAGCCAGCCATGCTGAGGGGAAAGGGAGAGTTTCCAAGCTGAGCTATGCTGGCTCAGGAATTCTGGGAGTTGAAATCCACAAGTCATAAATGAGCCAAGGTTGCCTACCCCTGTCCTAGGGTCATGTGATCATCTTTTACGAACCTCTGACAAGCATAGTCAATGGGAAAGTCAGATTCACTTAACAACCGCGTTACTAATTTAACAATTACAAGAATTCACTTAACTGTGGCAAGAGATGTCGAAAAATGGGGCAAAATTCAACAGAAATTTTGGCTTCAGGTGTGATCATAGGTCTAGGACTACCTGTATTGTATGTGAGATGATTATTGTTACATTTTTCTCTTACCATACATAGATGCCAATTCAAGGTGGCGAGCATCTATATCAGGGGTGTCAAACTCAATTTCATTGAGGGCCGCATCAGCATTGCGGTTGCTCTTGGGGGGCCAGGTGGGTGTGGTCAGGGTGGGTGCAGCCTACTGGGTGGGCGTGGATGGAGTGGGTGTGGCCTACTGAGTGGGCATGGCCAGCTCTACATCATTCGCGTCAAGGGTGCCTGTGGGGGCCTGGGCAGGAGTGGGACAGATCTGAGGGTCTCTGGCAGAAGGGGGTGGGACCAGGGCAAGCACCAAGGCATGGCCCATTTCTTCATTCCTCACAAAGGGTGACACCTCCCCAGCATGTACCAGGGGACGGGGCCAACGCGGCAGGGGCTGATTCCTCGCTGTTTCTGGACAGCCTTCTGGAGCTAAGACTGAATGCGTTTCAGCATAGATGGCCACCACAAAATTGTACATTGGTTCCCGGCCGGCCTGGGCCAGGGCCAAGGCACTGGGGGCCATTCCCTCACTGTTTCCAGGATGGCTTCACGGGCCACATGAAACCACTTCGTGGGCCGCATCTGGCCCCCGGGCCTTGTGTTTGACATGTCTGATCTATATTGTTCCTTCATCTTAATTTCCCAACAACAGGTCTGTGAGGTAGCTTAGGCTGAAAAAGAGTGACTGGCCCAAATCTCTCTCCTATAGCTTTGTTTATATTTATAGTTATTTCTTGGCAACTGTCATATATGTGTCAGATGAGGAGAGCACATCTTTCTCCTTCTGTCCTGGCCACTTTTTACAGAGGCACGACTAACAAACTTCATCATTGTCTGGTTTGGTGGCAGCAGTGCCTCAGATATGCTGTGCAGGTTCTGAGGTTTTGCTTGATAAAAAAAAAATACAGGAAACCGAAGCTGCCTTTAAGCTTTACATTTTTATTCAGCTGAACTAAGACGGGCTCCTCTAAAAGAGAGAAGCCCCGAATGACAAGAAATCCTTGTATTTATTCTGTCTGATTACATAAGCAATCCACCCAGCAAAGCTGACACACATAAGATAAAGATTTCACCCAGTAAGTCTGGCACACTGTAGATAAGAAGGGGGGGGGAGCAGAAATAGCTAAAAATGTTCTCTTTTGGGTGTTTCCCTAAAGACATTGTACATTCCCGGGTGGGTGTTTTCCTTGTTGTCCTTTCATGACCCTGCATCCATGACTCTGCAAGTGCCCAAAGACAGCAGGACCATCTGCACATATTCACAATTGATACTTCCTATGCTGTCTCCTAATTCTGGGTCAACAGATGAAAGGTCCATGTAGAAGGTGGTAAGGACAGCTGAGAAGATCATAGGAAGCTCACTTTTCGTTATTCAGGATGCTGCTTATAAGCGCTATGTGCTTAGAGCTCAAAGCATTGTTAGAGACCCCACACATCCACTTAACGGTCTGTTTCTGTTGCTCCCCCTCTGGGAGGAGATTCCGAAGTATTTCTAGCAGGACTACCCGATTCGGTAATAGCTTTGTTCCCTATGCCATCCTTCCGGTAAACTCGCAAAAGTAGTTTTTCTCACCATGCACGTGTATACATAATCTCAACTAGATTGTGGTGTTTCTCTGTGTCATATAATATAGGTGGGTATATGCATAATTCTGTATTTATTTATTTATTTATTTTTGACATATTTATGGAGTGTATATTGGAGGTGGTGATCCTCTGAGAGATGTATGTAATGAAATTTCATTTTAATATATGCCGATTAGTCTACATTCAAAGTGACAATAAAGTTATTATTCTCTATTTTCTCTATCTATTTATGATGACTGCAATAGCCCAGACTGTTTCCATCAAGCACAAGTCAAGGGAGGGAAATTGGATTTGCTTAATGACCATATGATTCAGTTAACAACTGCAGTGATTTGCTTAGAACTGTGACAAAAAAAAGGTTATAGAACTGGGTGCAACTCACACAACAGCTGTGTTGTTTAGCAGCAGAATTTTTGGTTCCAACTGTGGTTGTAAGTTGAGAACTAACTATATGATCTGAATCTGCCATGGCAGAAACCTGTATTTTCTCAAATCGCACTGGGACTCTTGGCTGTTTATTTACTAAAGTTATTTTTATGTCTTGTCTCAAATCATAATGATTGCTAACGCAGGCCACAATTAAAATTGATTGTTGATTGCTTGCATTCAAGTGTAATTGAACCTTCTTGCAATTTTCCACTAAGCAATTTCAATCCAGTTCATCTGTTTGGTAGCTGTTGTGTTACAGCAGTTATTGAAGTATATAACATTTAGTTTACCAAGAGAAAATGCACTTGCTGTAAAAATCATAACACCATTTTCTGAGACAGAAAATTTATGCAGTAATCAGACACATGAATGTGAGCATGTAATTGATGTTAGGTTTATTAATTGGGGAAGATGAGGGATTTTTGTGGAGAAGATGGGAAATCTCATTCTGCTTATGAGTTGCTGGGATTTTTTTCAATAATTACATATTTGCAGGATCACAGTTTGAGCTAGGAGCAGCCTTTTGAGCTTTGAATCAAGATTTGCAAACCTGAAGAGAGCAATACAAACTAAGTCTGCCAAAAATAGGGTTTCTCAATCTTGGCAACTTTAAGATGTTTGGACTTCAACTGTCAGAATTCCCCAGTGCCTTTTGATCAGATGACCATGGGGACACTGCAATGGCTATAAATATGACCAGTTGTAAAGTTATGTTTTTCAGTGCCAGCATAACACTGAACAATTGCTAAATGAATGGTTATAATGAATCAAGACTATCCTATTGTGGGAAGTCAGTCCCCCCCCCCCAAAGAAAGAAATATTCTGGGAAATATTTAAAAGGGTAGAATATATTTCTCTAAAGGATTTTAAAGGCAGAAGCCAACCTTCCCCCAAATCTCTCTGTCCCAAACAGAAACCAAGTTTGCAGAATACAGATGTGATAATCTTGTCAGAAAGACTGGAGTCAGGAAACTGGGATTAGGAAGAAAGATCCCTAGAATCAACACCAAAAATCTAAGAGTCATCAGCCACAGCCACAGGGAAGCAGGATATGACCCTTGGGACATAATAGGATTAACCCACCACCATCAGAATACCAGAAAGGCACACCCAGACTCAGGTCAAAGTTCATGCCACAGGAACAACTCCAAAGAAAAGGCTCCAGAGGGTTTAAAAACCCACTCCCTACATGTGCTCACTCCCTTTTTTTTCTTCCAGAGCCATCTTTTGTCTGGCTCTCCTCTTCAATAAACTGCAATCTTCTTTCTAAAGCAGTCGACATGTTGTTTATTCCCAGCTTGGACTGAACCATGATGAAGACTTTTCCTTCAACACTCTAATAGACAATGGCAATAGGGCTAGTTTTGCTGCACAGAGGCAAAGCTCTTTGGGGACTTAACTGAAAGTGCCCAACGTTGATAATTGCTGAGCAACCTACTTTTCACGCCCCCAGGAGCTCAGCTGAGCATTTCCCATTTGCTTTCCCAGGAGAGACCCCCAAATGGCATCATTGCCAGGCAGCTCCATCCCAGCTGATTGGAACAAAGAAATGGCCTTTTCTGGCTCTCAGTAAATCTGGAAGCCAAGCAAGAATCACCTGATATGACTGCTCCTTTTCTAACTTGCTCTTCCTATGATCAGCAGGCACAATGACCCCAATGTCTGTTTTCTTTGTCTTTTTAAAGACCCAGCTAGCTAAACACATATAACTAGTAAGCATGCCCCAAGCATGCCACCTTCAAAGAAAAGAGACAGAAAATGCAAATCCTTTTGTTGAAGGGCTAGATTGAGGGTTTACTCCAACATCCCTGCCTTTTCCAGAAAGAAATAGGTCACACACGTGTGTACACAAAATAGGCTGAGTAAAAGAAGGAGGGGGGAAAAAAGAGCTGTTAAAGGACGTGAAGTATAGGCGGAACACAGATGGAATTATAAAATGAGAGCCATATTGCTAGATATGAGTCTCTCCTAGTTTCCTTAACTCCTCTGTGGTTTCCTTTTGAGGCCACCCAGGTGTTCAGTCACGTTCAGATAGGCCTGGAGTGGCGTATTGGCTATATACATGTTTTGAAAATCTCAGTTATTTTCCTGTGGCTGTGATCTTACAAGGAATCAGACAATTGCTGTAAATTTTTGCTTCTGATATTTTCAAGATGCTCAATCACTACAGAACTCTGAGCAGGACGTGGGCATCTTTCAAATTTCAAATTTCAACGGAACGGCTTGCCTTCAGAAGTTGTCGGTGCTCCAACCCTGGAGGTTTTTAAGAACAGCCGCTTGTCTGAAATGGTATAGAGCAGGAGTCTTCAAAGTCGGCCCTTTTATGACTCGTGGACTTCAACTCCCAGAATTGATCAGCCAGGCATGCTGGCTGAGGAATTCTGGGAGTTGAAGTCCATGAGTCATAAAAGGGCCAAGTTTGAAGACCCCTGGTATAGAGTCTCCTGCTTGAGCGGGGGGTTGGACTAGAAGACCTCCAAGGTCCCTTCCAACTTGATTATTCTGTTATTAAATCATTTCCAAAGGAAAACAGAACTGAATAAGGTTCAGGTAAAACTGACATCAGGGAAAACCAGTGTCCTAAGGAATAAAAAAAAACACTGAGAGGATTTTGTCTCTTTTAGGCCCTTGGTTTTGCTTGATGGGATAAAATGCAGGCAGTCCTCAATTTACAACTGGTAACCTAGCAATTGTTCAAAGTTACCACCAATCCAAAAAAAGGGATTCACAACCTGGATCTGAAGTTCTGTGAGTCCCCCTTGCCCACCGTCACGGGTTCACATTTTGGGCAGTTGGTAACATGGGTGCCATTTGTAGCATCTTTGCAGTCACATGACCACGTTTTATGATAGTTTTGCTGAAAACCAGCACTTACCTCTGTGGGAAGTCACCCCACCCCCGAGAAAGAAATATTTTTGGAAATATTTAAAAAACAAAATATATTTCCTTAAAGGATTTAAAGGCAAAAACCAACCCCCCCCCAAGTCTCTCTGTCCCAAACAGAAGCCAAATTTGCAGAATGCAGATGTGATAATCTTGTCAGAAAGACTGGAGTCAGGAAACTGGGATTAGGAAGAAAGATCCCTAGAATCAACACCAAAAATCTAAGAGTCATCAGCCACAGCCCCAGAGAAGCAGGATATGACCTTTGGGACATAATAGGATTAACCCACCACCATCAGAATACCAGAAAGACACACTCAGACTCAGGTCAAAGTTCATGCCACAGGACATACAAAGCCTCAAACAGGAACAGGAAACAACCTTAAGAGCCCCAGAGGGTATAAAAACTGACTCCCTACATGTGCTCACTCTCTTTTTTCTTCCAGAGCCATCTTTCTGTCTGGCTCTCCTCTTCAATAAACTGAAACCTTCTTTCGAAAGTAGTCTTCATGTTGTTTATTCCCGGCTTGGACTGAACCATGATGAAGACTTTTCCTTCAACACTTCCAATTTGGCAAAACTGTGCCCATAGCAAACCCTTAGTTTGTTTGGCAGCCATGGTGTTTGCTTAATGACCACTGCAAAAAACAATGTAAAATTGGGTCACTCACATGACCATTACAACTGATGATCATAATGGGCCATCTCCATTATAGTCATAACTCAAGGACTGCCTTACAGTAATCATCAAATCATGTCACTCAGACAAACCAGTATACAAGGAACAGCCATGGTGGCACAGTAGTTAAAATGCAGTATTGCAGACTAACTCTGCCTACTGCCAACAGTTCAATGCTGACCGGCTCCAGGTTGACTCAGCCTTCCATCCTTCCGAGGTCAGTAAAATGAGGACCCAGATTGTTGGGGGCAATAAGCTGACTCTGTAAACCGCTTAGAGAGGGATCTAAAGCACTGTGAAGCGGCATATAAGTCTAAGAGCTATTGCTATCTGCTAACTGCATCGTCGCAAGTCAAGACAAGGGCAGAGAAAATGCAAACCAAATCCTACAGACATCATTGGCATTTTCAGTGTATACGTCCAAGCAGAGTGTTTTCGTTTGAATGTCTGATCCTGTCATTTGCCACCCTGGAGTCAGAAGTGAATCATTGCAAACACTGAATTCATTTTTGTTTCCAGCTGTGTGAAGCAGCAATAATGAGAACCCATTAGGGGAGACATTCAAAAACAGACACCTCTGATTTTTCCGAGAAGGATGACTGCACAAATTTTTTGCAGAGCATGAGCTGTGATCAAAAGCTGGAGCTGAGAGAACAAACTCTTTCCGCTGTTATCACATTTATCCTCAAAGTCAGACAGATTGCCAGCCTTGCATTATTTAAGGAACACACGGAACTGAGATAAAGTGATGAGAAATTCAGAAAACGAAAAGCTGGCATGAAAAGGCATGAAAGGTGGGTCACTAAAGACATGTGCTCTTTGGTGGGTTTAAAATTAATTTCCTCTTCACACAAATGAAATGTCTTCTACATTGTTTTACTTTACATTGTTCTACCATCACAATTTAGCTCAAAATTTATGTGGCTAAGCAAGACATTTGTTAAGTGAGTTTTGTCCTATTTTTGTAACCTTCCTTGCCACAGTTGTTAAGTGAATCACTGCGGTCTTTAAGTGAACATGGTTGTTAAGTGAATCTGGCTTCCCCATTAACTTTGCTTATCAGAAGGTCTCAAAAAGGAATCACATGGCCCCGGGACAATGCAACGGTCATAAATAAATGCTAGTTGCAAAGTGAATTTTGATCTTGATTACAGGCATCCTGCAATGATCCTAAGTATGAAAAACGGTCATAAGTCATTTTTTTTCATTGCTGTTGTAACTTCAAATGGTCACTAAACAAAGTGTTGTAAATTGAGGACTATCTGTATTCCAAATCTGTTATTCCAGGGTATATTGTTCTTTACCATGAAGGTTCAGATCCATTGGTGAGATTCAGCCGGTTCGCACCGGTTCGGCAAAACCAATACCTAATTTTTTGTTGAGTTCGGCAAACTGGTAATGATAAATCTGTGTTTTCCGGAATGTGTCTGGTTTTCATTCGACTTCCTTCCATGTGGGGAAAAAAACCTCCCCAAAAGTCCAAGAGAGGAGCAACAGAGACCAAACAGAGACACGACACCTTTGATCACATCAGCTTCCTACCCGCCTCTTCCCTTTCACTTCCCTCCCGATGTTCTGTCCCAGTCTACATGAGTCCTTATTAAGCTCAAAAGGAGAAACCCCTCTTCCAACAAGCAGTCTGGAACCGCAGGAAAAAAACAACCCCTTTTATTATTCACAGACCTGAGTCAATGTCCAAGGCAAACAAACACAGTTCACAGAAACTCGATCCTCAACACGAACGGTTGCCTTTAGCAGCCAGCACCTCCACACCTTCCCTTTTATTATGCAACCAAGCCATGGTTTCCTAATGCCTTCTCCTTTGCCTTGGGAGCTACCCCATTGCATTCCTCTGTCCTACTCTCTTTTCATGCCAGCGTTTTCGTTCATCCTGGATATCTCCCAGCTGTGATTCATTACTGTCCAACTTAGACTCCCAGCACAGCTGTGTCTCGCCCTGAGCGCGAGTAGAGGGGCCAGGCTCCTCGTCAGACTGTAAGTCTTGGAGCTCCTCAGAGCCTTCCTCTGACTCTGATGTCACTCCAGGCCCCTCCTTCTCTGATTCCTCAGACTGGGTGGCAAGGAATCACAACACCCGAGCTGGACTGCCATGCTATGGAGGATGGGCCTTACCTGATCCCCCTCCACCATTTCAGAGCCAGGGGGGAAGTGATGGCGAAAGGCTCTGTGGCCGCTGCACAACAGCCGTGTCTGCCACTGGAGGGGCTTTCTTCAGTCCCCTTCGTATGGAAGGACGCTAGGGTAAGCTCTGGGAAAAGTATGCCAGCTGGAGCTGGGCGAGAAAGGCAAGGCTCCCCTTCACTGATGGTTCGGCAAAGCCCTTGAGGAGCAGATCAGGCCAGCCCTGCAGGAAGTGGATCCCCATTTATTTAGCATATGAGGAGAACATGACAGAAAGAACATACACACACAACCCACATAATGTCATGGCCCCATTGGAACCTGGTTCGGAGGAGGAGGAGTTTGAACTGGGATTGTCTGACAGAGATGGCACATCTCCCTTGGCAAGTTTGGGGAGGCCATGGGCTGAGGACGATGCTATCCCAGGCTCCTCAGGCATTGGGGGAGCTGCCTGCCTTCACAGACACAGGGGAGGTTCGGCTGCTGACAGGCAGTGGTGCTGATAGGCCGCAGATCTTTTCTGATGAGGAGCAGCTGCCTCCCCTACTTGATCCAAGGGCACGGAGAGCAGAGCTTAGGCAAGCTCAGAGAAGGGCTGCAAGGCTACTTGGGAGAAGGTTGCCCCACCCTTCCTCACAAGAAACACCTGTAGGGGAGTGAATTAAGGAGAGGCCATGGAACAATTGTTTGTTTTGCCTTTCAATCCCCGGGCTTTGACTCGTGCCTTTTGCTTTTTTTGCCTTGTGCTTTGCCCTTGCCTTGAGGATTGCCTTTTGTCTTGTGTCTTGACTTTGCCTCGTGGACTTGTTTAGCCGGATGGACTGGACTTGGGACCCTGGACCTTGCCCTATGAGAATGCTCCTACCCTGTGGAGTTTCTTTGTTATATGTGGGCTGCTGTTTGGGGGACTGAGGGTGCTGCCTTCCGGGTAGCGTGAGGATGGAGCCTTATTGGTAGTTGGAGGGCCATTTGTTGGATCAATAAAGGACACTCTGGAGGCCTGCCTTACCTTGACAACCTAGGTCATAACATATGTTGTTGTTGTTAGTTGCAAAGTCATGTCCGACCCATCATGATGCCCTGGACAACGTTCCTCCAGGCTTTCCTGTCTTCTACCATCTTCTGGAGTCCGTTTAAGTTCACGCCTACTGCTTCAGTGACTCCGTCCAGCCACCTCATTCTCTGTCGTCCCGTTCTTCTGTTGCCCTCAATCTTTCCCAACATTAGGCTCTTCTCCAGGGAGTCCTTCCTTTTCATTAGGTGGCCACAGTACTTGAGTTTCAACTTCAAGATCTGGCCTTCTAAAGAGCGGTTGGGGTTGATCTCCTCTAAGACTGACCAGTTTGATTGCCTTGCAGTCCAGGAGACTCGCATAATTTTATACAAAACCTCTACCAGGTACGGCAGTGGCCTCATAACTGGATGTCTAATTCAGCTATCCAGGCAATCACCTCTGGCGTTGCTTCATGCAGATCTTCTAGGGCAGTGGTTCTCAACCTGTGGGTCGGGACCCCATTTGGGGTCGAACAACCATTTCACGGGGGTCGCCAAACAAGGCAGTCCGCCATTTTTTTCCCCTTTTCCTTAGCTGTGCTACTCCCTTTTATTCTATTGGCTTTTGAAAGCCAATAGAATAGACTCTCTTGAATAGAGTCTAATCCTATTGGCTTTCAAAAGCCAATAGGAATTGTCCAGGCTGTCTCTGCCCTTCTGAGCCCACCAAAAGTCCCATTCTGCAAACGGTGCTGTACCAGTTGAGTAGTCCTCGACTTACGACCGGTTGAGTAGTCCTCGACTTATGACCAGTTGGGGGTCGCAGCATTAAAAAGCTTGAGAACCACTGTTCTAGGGAACCAGAGAATGCACGTCACGGGCAACCTTGCACAATATGATCGATAGTTTGCCTATCAGCACCACAATCGCAACAAGGAGAATCTTTCCATCCTCACTGATACAGGGCAGAGTCACTTCTTCCAGTATCACACCTAATTCTGTTCAAATTTGACCAGACAGAGCGAGGCAGGTTAAAACCAGGTGGTTTGGCAGAGAGATCACTAATAGTCAGGACACAAAAAAGTACCTTGGACCATTCCTCTCTCCAGGCGTTCTCGGGGTTAAACTGGACAGATGTTCAGTGAGTTGAGTTTCCATGCTGGCTTATGGGATTTCAATCTTGTGATGGACTGTGCATTATCCTACTGAACAGAGAGGGCCTTATTCACTACCCCAAGTAATATCAGTATCAATTATAATACCCCAAGTAATATAAGAGCCGAGGTGGCACAGTGGTTAGAATGCAGTATTGCAGGCTAACTCTGCCGACTGCCAGCAGTTTGATTCTCACCGGCTCAAGGTTGACTCAGCCTTCCATCTTTCCGATGGAAACGAGATCCCAGATTGTTAGGGGCAATAGGTTGATTCTGTAAACTACTTAGAGAAGGCTGTAAAGCACTGTGAAGCAGTATATAAGTTCTGTTGATATTGCTATCAGACTATAAGACAACTCTAGAGATTATACAATGGGAAAATAAGACGTTCAGAATAGATTTATAAATGTTAGCTCCAGATAAGTGGCTGTCCAGTCTCGTCTTAAAAACTTCCAGTGTTGGAGCATTCACAATTTCTGCAGGCAGGTTGTTCCACTAGATTAGTTGTTCTCACTGTCAGAAAATTTCTCCTTAGTTTTAGGTTGTTTCTTTCTTTGGTTCGTTTCTATCCATAGCTTCTTCTCCTGCCTTCAGGTGCTTTGGAGAATAGCTCTACTCCCTCTTCTTTGTGGCAGCCCCTGAGATATTGGAAGACTGCTATCATGTCCCCCCTCATCCTTCTCTTCATTAAACTAGATATGCCCAATTCCAGCAACCATTCTTTATATGTTTTAGCCTCTCTAATGAACTTTGTTGCTCTTCTCTGCACTCTTTCTAGGGTCTCAAGACTTCTAGTCAGTCTTGACTCTGGTAATTGTCTGGACTTCTTCTCTTGGCAAACATTTTTGGCAATAGCTTGACCTTAACTCCTTCCTAGGGCTGAGATGGGGAGCGGCAGGCCCAAAGTCACTCACAGGGCCTCATGCCTCAGGCACTGTTAGCTTCTAAACTGGTGCCTTTAACCTCTACATCAAACTGTGTCTCAACAATTATCTTAATCTATCCTTAATCTGGTCTAGTTTATAGAAATACAAAAGGTTTCCTGAGGGATCAGGGCAAAGATCTACGTACAGATAGTTAATTAATCAGTGGAACAGCTTGCCTCCAGAAGCAGTAAATGCTCCAACACTGGAAGTTTTTAAGAAGAGACTGGACAGCCATTTGTCCGAAATGGTGTAGGGTTTCCTGCCCGAGCAGGGGGTTGGACTAGATGACCTCCAAGGTCCCTTCCAACTTTACTACTATTATTATTATTATAGTCCTCGACTTACAACAGTTCATTTAGTGACCGTTCCAGGTTACAATGGCAGGGAAAAACCATGCCATTGTATGACTGTTTTTCACACAGCCATGGCGGCCTCCCCATGGTCACATGATCAAAATTCAGACACTTGGCAACTGACTCAGATTTATGACGGTCGCAGCGTCTCAGGGGGAATCACATGATCCCTGTTTGCGACCTTCTGACAAACAAAGTCAATGGGGAAGCCAGACTCACTTCACAACCGTGATACTAACGATTTCAATGATTCACTTAACAACTGTGGCAAAAGGTCGTAAAATGGACAAAACTCACTTTACAAATGTCTCACTTAATAACAGAATCTGTGGGCTCAATTGTGGTCGTAGGTCGAGGACTACCTGTATTAGTCTTTCTTACACAGTAGCCAGTTAGATGCATCCAGGAAGGCATGAAAATAATAGCCCTCTTCCACTGTAATCACTTAGCTGTTGAGAAGATCAGTAGTGACTGATAGCTGTCCTCTAGGTTCCTCGTACTGTCCAGAGGACCGTAGCACCTGCCCCTTTCTGTCAATTCTCAGGAATAACAATGGTCTAGGAATGTCCTCTGTTGTTACTTAATTATCTCCAGATTTAGACTCCACAGGCTCGCTCACTGCTACTTAGCTCAAAATCTGATTGAACAGGGACAGGTGCCAAAAGTCTAGAGCTTTTTCTGATAATAGCTTCAATCCATCAAGCAGTTCTGTTGCCTTTTGCAAATAAAACCTATATACTGGTGAGAAAAATTGGAGAATGTCTACAGTTCCAGTAGGCTCTCTCCTATAATATAGAATAGAATGGAATGGAATAGAATAGAATAGAATAGAATAGAATAGAATAGAATAGAATAGAATAGAATAGAAGCTGGAAGGAACCTTGGAGGTAATAATCATAATAATAATAAAATTGGAAGGGACCTTGGAGGTCATCAAGTCCAACCCCCCCGCTCAGGCTGGAAACCCTATACCATTTCGGACAAACGGCTGTCCAGTCTCTTCTTAAAAACCTCCAGTGATGGAGCACCCACAATTTCTGGAGGCAAGCTGTTCCACTGGTTAATTGTCCTCACTGTCAGGAAGTTTCTCCTTAATTCCAAGTTGTTTCTCTCCTTGACCAGTTTTCAACCATTGTTTCTCATCCTTCCCTCTGGTGCTCTGGTGAACAACCTGACCTCTCTCTGCCTTGTGGCAGCCCCTCAAATATTGGAACACTGCTATCATGTCTCCCCTATTTCTTCTTTTCTTTAGACTAGCCCAGGGGTAGGCAACCGTGGCTCTTTTATGACTCGTGGACTTCAACTCCAAGAATTCCTGAGCCAGCATGGCTCACCATGGAAACCTCTTCCTTTCCCCTCAGCATGGCTGGCTCAGGAATTCTAGGAGTTGAAGTCCATGAGTCATAAAAGGGCCAAGGTTACCTATCTCTGGCCTGGGCCTAGGCCGCTTTATGACTCGTGGACTTCAACTCCCAGAATTCCTGAGCCAGCATGGCTCAGCTTGGAAACCTCTCCCTTTCCCCTCAGCATGGCTGGCTCAGGAATTCTTGGAGTTGAAGTCCACGAGTCATAAAAGAGCCAAGGTTGCCTAGCCCTGGACTAGCCAACGCAAGTCCTGCAGCAGTTCTTTATACATTTTGGTCTCCAGGCCTTTGATCATCTTAGTTGCTCTTCTCTGAATTTTTTCCAGTCTGTCAACATCTTTTTTGTGATATGGTGACCAAAATTGGCTGCAATATTCCAATCTCACTAGGTTTTATGGTCTTGGGCTCTTCATAACACTATTTCTTCTATGGGCAAGTAATTCCCATCCTCTTTGAAACCCAACCTGTGCTTGTCCTACTTTGCTCTCAGGATCCACGGATTTCAAAAGCCTGTGAGCCACCAAGAACTGTCCTACAGAGCAAACTAAGGGTAACTCCTCAACTTACGACCATTTGTTTAGTGACCTTCTGACGTTACAACGGCATTGAAAAAAGTGACTTAAGACCGTTTTTTTCACACTTCATGCTCATTGCAGAAACCCTCATAGTCAGGTGACCAAAATTAGGACTAGTTGGCACCTGGTTCATATTGACGATGGTTACAGTGTCCCACGGTCATGTGATTCCCCTCCTTTGTGATCTTCTGACAAGCAAAGTCAAGGGGGAAGCCAGATTCACTTAACAACCGTGTTGCTAACTTCCACAATTACAGCGATTCACTTAACAACTGTGGCAGCAAAGGTCGTAAAATGGGGCAAAACTCACTTAACAATTGTCTTGCTTAGCCACAGAAATTTAGAGCTCAATTGTGGTCGTAAGTCGAGGACTACCTGTAATAGGAATCAGAACCAAATATGTTTTGTTTCCCTTGTTAACTTTGAAGATGTTTGGTGTAGTGTCAAAAACTTGCACTCCCACTGAATGTATTTCAGTTCTATAAAATTGGCTTTTTTAAAGCTTTTCAGCACACAGATCCCCAGTCATAAAACTCTTTCAGTCATTCGATCAATCCATGGGATATGAAAAGAAATGTATTTTAATAATACTCTTTATTTTCCATTGCATTTCATGGGTCAATTCTAAATTTCAGCGGGATATATGAACTTGCATATCACAATGTATTTCATCCATGAGATTTGTTCCAGAAAAATCTTGGGATCGGTAAGGTCTTGGGAATATAAAGGATGGCTCCTGGGCACGAGATGGTTTGTCCTTCAGGAGGACATATGGTGAAAATATGTTTCATCAAAACAAGGTGAACTATATCAGGACACTTAAAAATGAATTCTTTAGAAAATGAAAATAGAAACCCTGCAGTAAAGTGCACTGTAGAAAGAAACGGGAGCTTTTTTTTGTAATCAGATCTATTAAATCACTCAGTGAAAAATCGGGAAGGACATGAGCTCATAAAATTCATACCCTTCAGTACCTATCCACAAAGGCTCACAATTATACAATTGTACAGGTATAGTATAGGGGGTACCTTGCTCAATAGTAGTAACCGTGAGAGGGATCTCGGAGTCCTAGTGGACAATCATTTAAATATGAGCCAGCAGTGTGCTGCAGTTGCCAAAAAAGCCAACACAGTGCTAGGCTGCATTAACAGAGGAATAGAATCAAGATCACGTGAAGTGTTAATACCACTATACAATGCCTTTGTAAGGCCACACTTGGAATACTGCATCCAGTTTTGGTCACCACGATGAAGAAAAGATGTTGCGACTCTAGAAAGAGTACAGAGAAGAGCAACAAAGATGATTAGGGGACTGGAGGCTAAAACATATAAGGAACGGTTGCTGGAATTGGGTATGTCTAGTTTAACGAAGAGAAGGATGAGGGGGGACATGATAGCAGTGTTCTCAGGAGCTGCCACAAAGAAGAGAGAATCAAGCTATTCTCCAAAGCGCCTGAAGGCAGGACAAGAAGCAACGGATGGAAACTAATCAAGGAGAGAAGTAACCTAGAACTAAGGAGAAATTTCCTGACAGTTAGAACAATTAACCAGTGGAGCAACCTGCCTCCAGAAGCGGTGAATGCTCCAACACTGGAAGTTTTTAAGAAGAAACTGGACAGCCATTTGTCCAAAATGGTATAGGGTTTCCTGCCTGAGCAGGGGGTTGGACTAGATGACCTCCAAGGTCCCATCCAACTTTATCATCATCATCATCATCATTATCATCATCATCATTATTATTATTATTAGTTTGGAGAATAAAAGCAGGTGTACTTGAATTCTCAACACAAAAAGACACACACAATTTAATAGCTATCCTGGAAAAGTGGGTAGGGCAATTCTCAAAACTGGAAGATAGCAACTGCGGGATACAATTCGTTCAAAAGGAAACGAAGCAATGGAAAGAGGAGCAAGATGTAGCACAGAGTCTACATCTGCTCCTAATGAATGACAGAACATCTGGGTTTTAAAATGATTTTTTTTAAAAAAAAAGCAATATCTGTTGTTGCCCAGGATAAGGCACAAAGTAGCAGAGAGGAAGGGCTTTAATTATTCCAACGTATGCCAGAATACAAATCTACCAGGCATGATCCTTCTAGGAAATTCTTGGCTTGGCTTGTTGATAAATGTCTCCTTTAGAAGGTTAGAAGAAGAAGGTATATTAAGGACACTATTCACATAAATAAAAATAGACCTAAGTTACAGGACAGCAGATTCCAACGGAGTGTTAGTGGAAACTCTCCAACAGGAAGAGAAGCCTGAGAGTATGACATACTATCAAGATAATGATTGGCTTCCATTCCCTGGATGTGTTGTTAGTAGAATTTGGATGGCTCCCTTCACAGGCTGAAGGAACATTGCATCCAGTTTTAGTCGCCACAATATAAAAAAGATATTGAGACACTCGAAAGATTGCAGGGGACAGAGAAGAGCAACAAAGATGATCAGGGGACTGAAGGCTAAAACACGCAAAGAACGGTTGCTGGAATTGGGGCATGTCTAGTTTAATGAAGAGAAGGACACGATAGCAGTCTTCCAATATCTGAGGGGCTGCCCCATAGAAGAGGGAGTCAAGCTCTTCTCCAAAACACCTGAAGGCAGGACAAGAAGCAAAATAGGTGGAAACTAATCAAAGAAAGAAGCAAGCTAGAACTAAGGAGAAATTTCCTGACAGTTCAAACGATCAATGGAATGACTTTCCTCCAGAACTAGTGAATGCTCCAACACTGGAACTTTTTAAGAAAAGACTGGACAGCCATTTGTCTGAAATGGTGTAGGGTTTCCTGGCTGAGCAGGGGGTTGGACTAGATGGCCTCCAAGGTCCCTCCCAACTCTTATGTTATTCTGATTCTGTTTAGATTTCTACCTGAGGCTGCTCTCTCACGCGTGAAATAGCCCTTTCCAATTCTGTGATTCTGATAAGAAGCTTTCGTCCCAACTAAAGCCATAAGAAAGAGCTAAATCTCTTTTGGGTCTTCACGGTTTTCTGCCTCAACTGAATCTTAACACACAGAGAGAATTTACTTACTTATTTATATATTTATCCCCAGCACTTTTCTGTTCCCTAGTTGGGCAACTTTAAGCAGCTTGCCATATGCAGAGGAAAAACAATCATAAAACACTTCATCATTAAATGACACAATCGTTGCTGGTGCCTACAATAATCCTTGACTTGCAACCATTCGTTTGAAATTATAACAGCACTGGAAAAAGGGATTTACAACCTGTGCTCACACATACAACCATTGCGGCGTCCCGCATGGTCACATGGTCAAAATTCAGGTGCTTGACAACTGAGTCATATTTATGACTAAACTGGTTCTATTAAAGCATCAAAACAGTATCTCTAAAAAGTTAAAACTTAAAAAGAGGCAGGGATGATTATAAACACTGTTAAAAATTAATTGAAACACGAAGAGAGGGCTGTATCATACTGAGACACCTAAGTACGGTTTTTAAGGGAAAGTAATTGATATCAAGTTGATTTTTAGAAACAATTTCAATGTTTATGAATAACCTGTTGGGTAAAATGGGAGAGAATTTAAAATTATTTACAGTGGTTTCCAAATATAGCTTTATTGGTTTATTATTATTATTATTATTAGTAGTAGTAGTAGTAGTAGTAGTAGTAGTAGTAGTATTTCTACTACAGTTTATTTTTCATTTTCCCCCCTTCTCCTTCCTTCTCCTTTTTACATGGCTGCATACATCTTGGGTACAATGACAAATAGTGGTAACTATCATTATTAATATTATATTTCTTATTAATAAAACTTTCTAGTTATTTCTTGATGACATCATGAACATAGTCCTATACAATTATTAATTAATCGATTTGTAATAATTCTAAATTATTTGTTTCATGACTGATACTTTATTCATTACCGTATGAATATATTTATCTAACTTCTGGGTCTTTTTTTTTCTTTTATCATGTTGCTTTAAATTTTTTAATAAACAAATTATAACAAAAGGGGGAAAAACTTCCAAACATACAGCGCTCTTTCCAAACTGGCACAGTATGCTTTTTTATTATATTATGTCATTTTCAATCATTCTTAATGGTTGATGAGCTTGGGAAAATCTCTTTTCATTCCTTTCTGAACTAAGAAACACTGAATAGCATTTTTGACCCTGGCTTGCGTTCCCAAGAAACTTTGTGCTTTAGTAGGTCACTTAAAGACCTACCAGATGCTTTCACACAATGTGTTAGGCTTCTTCTGTAGATGTTACGCAGACAAATCTGGTCAGTCTGATTAATGAGTCAGTATATTGCATAAACCCAGAAAAGGGGTTAACTTAGCCACCACATTAAATGCATAATGTGAATAAAACCTCTCTGAAATTAGGCAGTATCAGAAAAATATTGGGGGGTGTCATAACTACTTAGAATGAGAAAATGGAAGATGAAAGTGCTTCCCCCAAATAATGTGTGGTTAATTCTGGAAAGAGTGCAGAAAAGAGCAACAAAGATTATTAGAGGGCTGAAGGCTAAAACATATGAAGAATGATTGCAGGATTTGGGTTTGTCTAGTCTAATGAAAAGAAGGACCAGGGGTGACAGGATAGCAGTGTTCCAATATTTGAGGGGCTGCCACAAAGAAGAGGGAGTCAAGCTATTCTCCCAAGCACCAGAAGGCAGAACAAGAAGCAACGGATGGGAACTATTCAAAGAGAAAAGCAACCTAGAACTAAGGAGAAATATCTTGACAGTAAGAACAATTAGTCAGTGGAACTGCTTGCCTCCAGAGGTTGTGAGTGCTCCATCACTGGAGGTTTTAAAAAATAGACTGGACAGCCACTTCTCTGGAATGGGATAGGGTTTCTTGCCTGAGCAGGAGGTTGGACTAGATGACCTCCAAGGTCTCTTCCAACTCTGTTAATCTGTTATTAGTTTTTAGGCAAGTTGATAATTGAATTAATCAACATACATATAATAGAACTATATAGAAATGTAAATAACCAGAGAAAAACAGGTTGTTTCCTGCTACATGTTAAGTCAAGTCTCTTTATTGTGGTCAAAAGCCAATACAAAATAAACCTCAATTGTAAAAATAAAAATAATGAGAGAGCGATATTACATATAAAAAAGATAGTAATATTAACTGGGCTGATCAATAGGTTGCCTGTACATTCTGCATACGACAGAACAGAATTTAGCTGCACTTAAGGTAACCGAGTCATGTTACTTGCAATTTGCCAATTATTAAGCAGGAAAAAAGGAGGAACCAAAAAAAAAAAAAGGTTTTAATACACAAAACCCAGCAGCAGGTGAATTTTATTTTTATGGCATGAAGCTTAATATTATTGTCTGATACTTATCTGAAGCATACTTTCAAAAATCTATTCAGGACCAGCTGATGGCGGCTCCATTTTTCGGATCTTAGCCTTTAAGCAACATCAATGCAAGTGGATGATATTTCTGCTTAAAGTTAAAAACTACAAAGAGTGACTATGGGCTGGAAGGGTTTCAAAGATGTGTTCCCTCATTGGTTGTGACTTTTAAACTCAAGTAAGCCCTATTTTTGTGGACTGCTGTAGGTAAGAAAACAATGATAGAAATCAGCATGCTAATACATTTTTCCTGGAATAACATCCCAGTAAACCTGCAGTTAAGCAAAAAAATTCCCACCATAACCAGTGTTCTCATCAAGCATTTGATTTCACCTACAGTGGACAATCATGTGTTTCTGAGTATGAAGGCATCCTCATCCCCTTCTACCAAACTGTTTCTTTCATAGTGCAGAAGAAAGGAGGGATCACCCAGTGTCCTACTTTCCATCTTGATTCTGCTCCTGCTTTGTATATAAAAGAGTTAAAATTGAATAACCCATGGTGGGAGAGCCAGCTTAATGTAGTGATTAAGTCACCGAGCTAAAAATTGGGAAATTGTGAGTTCTAATTCCACCTTAGTCATGGTCAGCTGGATGACTTTGGGCCAGTCCCTCTCTCTCAGCCCTAGAAAAGAAGCAATGGCAAACCACTTCTGAAATCTTGCCACGAAAACTGCAGTGACCAGTCTAGACACTCACCAGGAGTCAACAATGACTTAAAGGCACCAATTAACCACCACTATCCCCAATTTCAAAACTCCCCCTCTAGTAACTATTTGTGCTAGTTGCCCACCGCATTCTTTTCAGTGGCTCTTGAAAGTTCTACAGATACAGGAACATGGAGATATGACTTTGGGGCACCTTCACTCTAGGCCAGGGGTAGGCAACCTTGGCTCTTTTATGACTGGTGGACTTCAACTCCCAGAATTACTGAGCCAGCATGGCTCAGCTTGGAAACTCTCTCTTTCCCCTCAGCATGGCAGGAATTCTGGGAGTTGAAGTCCATGAATCATAAAAGGGGCAAGTTTGAAGACCCCTGCTCTTAATCTTCATCCTATGATAGGGGTAGGCAACCTTGGCTCTTTTATGACTCGTGGACTTCAACTCCAAGAATTCCTGAGCCAGCCATGCTAAGGGGAAAGGGAGAGGTTTCCAAGCTGAGCCATGCTGGCTCAGGAATTCTGGGAGTTTGAAATCCACGAGTCATAAAGCGGCCTAAGCCTAGGCCAGGGGTAGGCAACCTTGGCCCTTTTATGACTCGTGGACTTCAAATCCCAGAATTCCTGAGCCAGCCATGCTGAGGGGAAAGGGAGAGTTTCCAAGCTGAGCCATGCTGGCTCAGGAATTCTGGGAGTTGAAGTCCACCACTCATAAAAGAGCCAAGGTTGCCTACCCCTGGCCTAGGCAATGTTTCTCCACTTAAAGATGTTGGATTTCAATTCCCAGAATTTCCTAGCCAGCATGCTGGGAATTAAAAGTCCACATATCTTTAAGTCAGCAAGATTGAGAAATACTGCTCTAGGAGAACAAGCTAACTTGTATTTAACAGGACAATGAGTTAAAAAGAAATTGTCTTATGCAGAATCAAACCATTCATTCATCTAGGTTAATATTATCTCATTGTTCTTTCAGTACAGCTATGGACACCTATGGGTGGGTGTGTGTGTGTGGCAAGAGATGAAATGTGCATTGCAGCATCACAATGCAAATCTGCAAATGATAGCAATAGACTTATTTCTTAGACTTATATACCACTCCATAGTGCTTTACAGCACCCTCTGAGCAGTTTACAGAGTCAACATATTGCCCCCAACAATCTGGGTCCTCATTTTACCAACCTTGGAAGGATGGAAGACTGAGTCAACCCTGAGCTGGTCAGGATCAAACTCCAAGCTGTGGGCAGAGTTAGTCTGTAATACTGCATTCTAACCACGGCACCACCAGGGCTCCTGATGCATTTGTGTTAAGACAATTAGCCTTTAGGACATATCTCAATTGTCTATAGATGTCTCTGAAGATGTTATTGCTACAGAGGTACCAGAATCCCTTGGCCTATTGTAGGATCTAGACATGGGGTTCTCACACACCTAGATACCACAAAAGCAATTTAAACTGAGAAACTATTGGTAATATTAGATCAAAATATTTCTTACGTGAATCTTCTGGATGCAAAGTGCATCTTCTGCTATCAAGGGTGATCATATTTAAACGCTCATGTATTGCAAAACCTGTGGTGGGATTCAGCCAGTTCGCACCACTTCAGCAGAACCGGTAGGTAATTTTTCATTGCCCAGGCCCAGAATGGACTTCCAGAAGCAGCATCCACGCAGAGAATTGGTTGTTCACATATTTGAATCCCACCACTGTGCAAAACCATTGCTACTGAAACAGAACTTGGGGTAGAGTCCAGGATGGTTTAACTCTGCAATGAGCCCAAGCTCATTGGGGTGCTGAGAAACAATTTGCAAAAAAAAAAAAAAAAAAAAAAAGTCTTTCCACCCCACCCAACAGAGAGAAAATTAAACTTTTGGGGTGGATGGTGTCATTATTTGATTTAACCACTAGGTGGCACTGGACTGAGCTGTATTTAGATTAGGCTGGTTTTGTTATTTTGTTGTTGATAAAGGACGAAGCCTCATTTAATTTTCTGGGTTCTAATTTCCAATCTTTATTTTCATATTTAGGGATGCTGAATTTTCCTTTGCACTGAGGTAGCAACATGTGAATCTCCGTTCTCTATTCTGGGCAACCGCTGAGGTCTCGCCACCAGAACGACCAAATTTCAGCCAGAGAGGCAGGTCTAAAAGAAGACAAAAATCTCCTTTAATGTCAGCATTTCTTTTATTTTTAACAAGAGGAACCATTATCCCTGCCCCATTTTTATATAAAAATAACTAAACTTTCTAGCCTACATGGATATCTACCGAAATTTCAGAAGCAAAGAATTAAAATGGGGTTTAACTGGCCAGAGAGACAGTTTTAAAGAGGCAGGTACTCATATTTTGGGGCATGGTTGGATAAGATACAGGTAGTCTTCAACTTACAACAATTCATTTAGTGACCGTTCAAAGTTACAATGGCATTGAAAAAAGTGACGTACGACCATTTTTCACACTTATGACTGTTGCAGCATCCCCGTGGTCACGTGATCAAAATTTAGATGCTTGGCAACTGACTCATGTTTATGACAGCTGCAGTGTCCCCGGGTCATGTGATCCCCTTTTGTGACCTTCTGACAAGCAAAATCCATGGGGAGGCCACGTTCACTTAACAACCATGTTACTAATTTAACAATGGCAATGATTCAGTTAACAACTGTGGCAAGAAAGCTCATAAAGTGGGGCAAAACTCACTTAACCACTGTCTCACTTAGCAAACATAAATTTGGGGCTCAGTTGTGGCCGTAAGTCAAGGACTACCTGTACCAAATTTTTATTTTGTTATAAATGAATAGCTTTTCTTGCTGTCAAGTTTTTTTTTTTTGTTGTTGTTGTTCAATGCCATTATCCTTTCTTTGGTGCAGATCATATGTGTCCCTAGCTATGAGTTTGTCAAGAAAATCACTGGAAGCTTTCAAGAAGAAGCAGGTAGGGTCTCCTGCTTGGGTGGGGGGTTGGACTAGATAACCTCTAGGGCCCCTTCCAATTCTGTTATTCTATTCTATTCTATTCTATTCTATTCTATTCTATTCCATTCCATTCCATTCTATTCCTTATTCCTTATTCCTTATTCCTATCCTATCCTATCCTATCCTATCCTATCCTATCCTATCCTATCCTATCCTATCCTAATTTCTATTCTATTCTATTCTATTCTATTCTATTCTATTCTATTCTATTCTATTCTATTCCTTATTCCTATCCTATCCTATCATATCATATATTTATATTCTATTCTATTCTATTCCATTCTATTCTATTTCATTCCATTCCATTCGTAATAATTCTCTATTCTATTCTATTCTATTCTATTCTATTCTATTCTATTCTATTCTATTCTATTCTATTCTATTCTATTCTATTCCTTATTCCTATCCTATCCTATCCTAATTTCTACTCTATTCTATTCTATTCTATTCTATTCTATTCTATTCTATTCTATTGCATTCCATTCCATTCGTAATAATTCTCTATTCTATTCTATTCTATTCCTTATTCCTATCCTATCCTATCCTATATTTCTATTCTATTCTATTCTATTCTATTCTATTCTATTCTATTCTATTCTATTCCTTATTCCTATCCTATCCTATCCTAATTTCTACTCTATTCTATTCTATTCTATTCTATTCTATTCTATTCTATTCTATTCTATTCTATTCTATTCTATTCTATTGCATTCCATTCCATTCGTAATAATTCTCTATTCTATTCTATTCTATTCCTTATTCCTATCCTATCCTATATTTCTATTCTATTCTATTCTATTCTATTCTATTCTATTCTATTCTATTCTATTCCTTATTCCTATCCTATCCTATCCTATTCTAATTTCTATTCTATTCTATTCCATTCCATTCCATTCGTAATAATTCTCCTATTCTATTCTATTCTATTCTATTCTATTCTATTCCATTCCATTCCATTCCATTCCATTCATAATAATTCTCTATTCTATTCTATTCTATTCTATTCTATTCTATTCTATTCTATTCTATTCTATTCTATTCTATTCTATTCTATTCTATTCTATTGCATTCCATTCCATTCGTAATAATTCTCTATTCTATTCTATTCTATTCCTTATTCCTATCCTATCCTATATTTCTATTCTATTCTATTCTATTCTATTCCTTATTCCTATCCTATCCTATTCTAATTTCTATTCTATTCTATTCCATTCCATTCCATTCGTAATAATTCTCCTATTCTATTCTATTCTATTCTATTCTATTCTATTCTATTCTATTCTATTCTATTCTATTCTATTGCATTCCATTCCATTCCATTCCATTCATAATAATTCTCTATTCTATTCTATTCTATTCTATTCTATTCTATTCTATTCTATTCTATTCTATTCTATTCTATTCTATTCTAACATCACAGTGGAAAAAGACTTACTTCTTTATGGAGCATTTACCCCTGACTTAGAGATGGCGGCCCACACCAGGTTTTCCTCACAGCTCTCCACCTGAATGATCCATCTGCTTGGACGCCATGAGGGGCCCACACGAGTTACTAAATGGAGTTCGGCATGACTGGCCTTGAATTGAGACATTGGTATAGTAAAAAAAAAAAAAAAATCCCTCCTCTTGTCTTTCTAGTGTTTTTTTTTTTTTTTTTAATGTGAAAGGGCCTCAGATGGCCAGGAAGAACAACGAGGAGGGTGTCTGCTGTGGAAAGGACATTTTTGGCTTGCTGTGTCCATGGGCCGCGTGGTGACATTTGATCCTGTTTGCAGAATGAAAGTTGCTTCTCTAATTAAGCTGCTTTTTTCTCTGTGGACCTAGAAGAGTAGAAATTCCACAGGGTCATGGGAGAGGTATTTTAAACACTGTCATTGCTGCTTCAGAATAAAATTTGTCCTCCCAGCTGTCCGACAGGAACAGCGGGGGCTTGTGTGGAAATCAGGACACTTGGATGGGAAGAGTGTGTTTCCTCTCATCTGACCGCTTCCTTGTCCCTCTGCAAAGGAGAAGGAAAACGCCTCAAGAAATCTTAAAACACACCTGAAGAGAGAGGAAGGGGATGGGATCAGCCCTTGGTGGGCACTAAACTCAAAGACAGATACAGGGAGTCCTCGGCTTACAACCACAATTAAGCGCAACATTTCTGTTGCTAAGCGAGACAGTTGCTAAATAGGTTTTTGCCCCATTTTACGACTTTTCTTGTCACAGTTGATAAGTGAATCACTACACTTGCTCAGTTCGTAGCCCAGTTGTTAAGTGAATCTGGCTTCCCCATTGACTTTCCTTGTCAGAAGGCCACAAAAGGGGATCACATGATCCCGGGGGCCCTGCGATTGTCGTAAATATGAACCAGTTGCCAAGCATGTGAATTTTGATCATGTGACCACAAGGATGTGGCAGTGGTCATGTGAAAAAAGGTCGTAAGTCACTTTTTTCAATGCTACTGAAACTTTGAACAGTCACGAAACAAACTGCTCTTTAAGTCCAAGACTACCCGCACTGTCTTTGACAAAAAACAAGCAAAAATATTGAGTAATGTTCACAAATGAAAGGAATTTAAGGGTCTTTGGTGCTTTCTGAGCTCGATTGGTTTCTTGCAGATATTTCGTTACCCAAACTAGGTAGCCACATCAGTCATCATCATTCTGATGAGGTCACCTAGTTTGGTAATGAAACGTCTACAGGAAAACAACCAAGCTCAGAGACCACTTCATTTCAACCCTGAGCTACAAGTATTCTCCTTTATCAGAAGGGGATTTATTCTTCAAGAAATATTAAATGGAGGCAAGAAGACTCAAAGTGCTACCATCTGGATTCTTCATATTATGAGCATTGGCAAAGGTTTTCAGGGTTCAAATATACCCTAGACCAGGGGTAGGCAACCCTGGCTCTTTTATGACTCGTGGACTTCAACTCCCAGAATTCCTGAGCCAGCCATGCTGAGGAGAAATGGAGAGATTTCCAAGCTGAGCCATGCTGGCTCAGGAATTCTGGGAGTTGAAGTCCACGAGTCATAAAAGAGCCAAGGTTGCCTACCCCTGCCCTAGATAGTCCCAAAGATGCTTTTTCAAGGAGGCAAGTGGACTTTCTTGTTTCTCTTTGAAGACGTTTCGCTTCTCATCCAAGAAGCTTCTTCAGCTCTGACTGGATGATGGGGGAATAGAAGGATTTATACTCCTTGCAGACAGCTGGTCATTTGCATTCTTTGAGGGAGTCGTTGAGCCCACCTGGAGGCTTATCTGTGTCGTCAGGGTCACCTGAGTAGTGCAAATGGGTGTGGAGCCTTCTTGGAACTGTTGAAAGGACTGTGCTGAAAGTCCACATTTTGGACAGAGAGGCCTGTTGGTTTGAAAGAGGGGTCAAAGAGGCCATCTATAACAAAACTGAACAGCCCTCTCTCAACAGAGGGGGAGGGATATGACATCATCTATCTCCAGTCTACAGCCCTTTCAGCAGTTCCAAGAAGGCTCCACAACCATTTGCACCACTCAGGTGACCCTGAGGACACAGATAAACCTCCAGGTGGCCTCAACGACTCTCTAAAAGATGACCAGCTGTCTGCAAGAAATATAAATCCTTCCACTCCCCCCATCCAGTCAGAGCTGAAGAAGCTTCTTGGATGAGAAGTGAAACGTCTTCAAAGAGAAACAAGGAATCCAGTTGCCACTTGAAAAAGCACCTTTGGGACAACCATGACCTCGATGGCTGAGAATCTCCATAGATATACCCTAGGTAGGTGCAGCTATGAATTGCAATGGATGCTTCATTTTTTTTCCCCGGTTGGGAAATGGAAGAGGATTCCCCTGGACTGAATCGTCCATTTCTGAATTATTTCTGGAAAAAAAAAATCTCAATCCAAGGTGAAGCTCCCGCACCTCTTTCTTGAAATGGCAAAAATCAGAGGTCTCCTGTGAAGTGATTTAACTAACTTAATTAATTAGGTCAGCAGTAGAAGCTTGAGCTGAGGCATCAGGAATTTTGAAAATATGTCATGGGCACCCTCATAAAATGACTGCTCTCGCACCAGGGCCAGCCAAAGGCAAATGATAGACGCCACTCCCCAACAACCTTTCAGTTAAAGCAGGGTTCTCAACCTTTTTAATGCCGCGACCCCCAACCGGTCGTAAGTCGAGGACTACTCAACCGGTCATAAGTCAAGGACTACTCAACTGGTGCAGCACCGTTTGCAGAATGGGACTTTTGGCGGGCTCAGCAGGGCAGAGACAGCCTGGACAATTCCTATTGCTTTTGAAAGCCAATAGAATTAGACTCTATTCAAGAGAGTCTATTCTATTGGCTTTCAAAAGCCAATAGAATAAAAGGGAGTAGCACAGCTAAGGAAAAGAGGAAAAAATGGCGGACTGCATTGTTTGGCGACCCCCGTGAAATGGTCGTTCGACCCCAAATGGGGTCCCGACCCACAGGTTGAGAACCACTGAGTTAAGGGAATAAGGCAACCATTAAGTTAGGGGTCCTCATACTTGGCCACTTTAAGACTTGTGGACTTCAACTCCCAGAATTCCCCAGTCAGCATGGCTGGCTGGGGAATTCTGGGAGTTGAAGTCCACAAGTCTTAAAGTGGCCAAGTTTGAGGTCCCCTGCGTTAAGCGAATCTGTCTTTCCCCACCAACTTTGCCGGTTGGAATTTGGCTGGGAAGGTCACCAAAGGTATTCACATAACCCTGGGCTGCTGCCACTGTTGTATGTAAATAAGCAACTGGACCTTGATCACATGATTGTGAGAATGCAGCAGTGGTTGCATCTGCGAGGAGCGATTCTATGTTTTTCAGTGCCATTTTGGTTGCTAAACAAATAGTTGTACCTGTAATAATTGTCACCATTCCCGCTCCTGCCCCCAACCCCCAGTTAACCTAGCTTAATGGAAGTAATGGTTTTAACACTGCAAAGGGTCAGAGCTGAGTTTCAGTAAAATTATATATTGAAAAAACACTGCGGAAGGTATCAAACTGAAGGAATCTGGGATGCATAACGTCAGTGTTCATGTTACTAGTCCATGTAAAAGCAAATTCTCTTTTTGAGTCAAGCTCAACACCTGACTGTCTGTGGAGATGCTCCAGTCCTTCTTTGGTGGTCCCAAAGGTGCTTTTTCAAAAGGCAACTGAACTTATCCGAGAAGCTTTTTTTCCAAGGGTGATTGCAAGGTATAATAAATCCTTCCATTCTCCACCATTTAGTCAGAACTGAAGAAGCTTCTTGGATGATGATGATGATAATAGTAATAATAATAATAGAGTTGGAAGGGACCTTGGAGGTCTTCTAGTCCAACCCCCTGCTCAAGTAGGAGATCCTATACCATTTCAAACAAGTGACTGTCAAGTCGCTTCTTAAAAACTTCCAATGATGGGTCATCCACAACTTCTGGAGGCAAGCCGTTCCACTGATTAATTGTTCTAACAGTCAGGAAATTTCTCCTTAGTTCTAGGTTGCTTCTCTCCTTGATTAGTTTCCATCCATTGCTTCTTCAGGTGCTTTGGAGAATAGCTTGACAACCTCTTCTTTGTGGCCCCCCTGAGATACTGGAACACTGCTATCCTGCCCCTTCTCGTCCTTCTCTTCATTAAATTGGACATACCCAATTCCAGCAACCGTTCCTTATATGTTTTAGCCTCCAGTCCTCTGATCACGAGATAAGTGAAATGCCTTCAAGGAAGAACAAAGTAAGTCCAGCTGCCTTTTGAAAAAGCACCTTTGACAATTTCATGGATGTGACCATGTTGTTGTCTTGGCAACAGTAGGGAAATGTTTGACACAAGATATGCTTTTATCTTCTCAGTTTAGCTTACAACTCTGGGATTTCCAGCAGTGTCCATTAGAGTACTCATCAACTCTGACCCTCTTTAGCTATTTGAGTGTCAGCCATGGGCGATAAATGTTGTATTGTAGGTGGATACCACAAGTATGAACTCCCCTCAAGTCTCTCGGATGTTTAGGCTGAGGAGAAACACATGAATGCCCGCCAAACAGGTCTGAAATGTTGCTTTCTGTTGAACAACTTAAATAGGACACGGAACCTTCTAGATACACAAGGTAAGACCTTAAACAATGGTATCCTCAAAGAAGATGGCATAAGTGTATAAATTGCAGGTACAGGTAGTCCTCGACTTATGACCACAATTGAGCTCAAAATTTAAGCAGGATGTTTGTTAAGTGAGTTTTGCCCCATTTTTAATGACCTTTCTTGCGACCGTTGTTAAGCGAATTACTGCAGCTGCTAAGTTAGTAACACGGTTGTTAAGTGAATCCGGCTTCCCCCATTGACTTTGCTGGTCAGAAGGTCGCAAAAGGGGATCACATGACCCCGGGACGCTGTAGCCATCATAAATATGAGTCAGTGGCCAAGCGTCTAAAATTTGATCATGTGACCGTGGGGATGCTACAATGGTCACTTTTTTTCACTGCCGTTGTAACATCAGTAAATGAACTGTTATAAGTCAAGGTCTACCTGTATTGTCCTTGTAATTTCACATCAGACCATTCCATCCTGGTCAATTTATTACATTTTCCTTTCCTCCTTCCCAGATTCCAACAGTTTAGATCACCAGAGGAATGAGCTGAGCAAATCCACTGATAATCGTCATTTGAGGTATTTTCAAACATGTTCTTAAAAGTGCAGGAAAAAAAAAAGTGACGGGACAGAGAAACACATACGTGCAGAGAACATGACACGAGCCACCGTCTTCGCCTCTTTCCCCTGAACTTACAAGACAAAAAAGTACAGAACTAAAGCAATTAAAAACCAGATAGAAGTGATAAAAAAAGAGAACAGACTCAACGTATGAGGTAATCTTTCACATCTCGGAAAAGTTATTTTACACACAGCAGTTCAGCCATTTAAAGCCAGCAGAAGACAATCTGTGGTCAAAGGATTGGAAAGCAGAAAGAGATGGGATGGCAAATTAAGGCTTCCTTCTGGATCTGAATTCCTTTGGTGCTTTCCTCCTTAGCTTAGCCGAAGGATTCCATGTCTTTCTTTCTTTCTTTTTTAACTCTCTTCCCCAAAGTGGTTCGACTTGTAGCTTAGGCCTCAAATGAGATCCGAGAATGGAGATGAAGGTATATCACAGATCACGGTCTGTCTTTCTGCACCATGACACTGCTTGGAGGCAGTTCCTGAGTAAAGAAGATTGTTTCTTCGTTTGAGAATTAACAAGGAATTGCTACCCAAAGCGAAACTTGAGTCTGTACTTGATGGGTTTCTTCTGAGGAATTTTGGGCTTGGCTGGAAGAGCCACCACCGGTGGTCTTCTCTTCTCAGGGACGGCTACTGTAAAAGAAAGTTCTGGTGGTTCGGTTTGTTTGAACCGGGGAAGGAAATGAGTGGAGACGTGCTGGGGTTTTACTCGTGGGCTGCACCCACGCTTGGCTTTCCCTCGCTTATTCAAAGCCACGTACCACTCTCTTCCGGTTTTGCCCGTCCGGTGAACCGCCGAGGAGTAGGTGTTATAGCTGTTTTCTTGAAACCGCTCCCTGAACTTGCAGTCATCGGTGAATTTGGCCTGAAAAAAAGAAAAAAAAAAGCAGGAATTGACAAAAAGGAAATTAATTTGCATTAAATCTCATTACAGGTCCCTCCACTTCAGGGGTAGGCCACCTTGGCTCTTTTATGACTGGTGGACTTCAACTCCCAGAATTCCTGAGCTAGCCATGCTTGAGGGGAAAGAGAGAGTTTCCAAGCTGAGCCATGCTGGCTCAGGAATTCTGGGAGTTGAAATCCACGAGTCATAAAAGAGCCAAGGTTGCCTACCTCTGGCCTAGGCCTAGGCCGCTTTATGACTCGTGGACTTCAACTCCCAGAATTCCTGAGCCAGCCATGCTGAGGGGAAAGGGAGAGTTTCCAAACTGAGCCATGCTGGTTCAGGAATTCTGGGAGTTGAAGTCCACCAGTCATAAAAGAGCCAAGGTGGCCTACCCCTGCTCTGCTTTCTTTCATCTAATATTAGTGGCACTTCCAGAGCATCCCCTTCCCAACTTTGGAACTCAAATAACCAAATCTGATATCTTCTTTTCTTCTGTTTTGCTTTATGAAACTAAACAACAACAACAACAAAAGGTTCAGGACCTCGTTTTACAACAATTTGTTTAGTGACCGTTCAAAGTTACACTGGCATTGTAAAAAAGTGATTTATGACCATTTTTCACACATACGACCATTGCAGCATCCCTATGGAGATTTTTAAGACTGGACAATCACCTGTCCGGGATGGTGTAGTTTCTCCTGCTTGAGCAAGGGGCTGGACTAGAAGACCTCTTGCGTCCAAATCTTTATTGATAAGTTCCAGTCATTTGTTGGCAAGGCATTTCAAATACGAAATAACAATAATAATCAAATTCCTTTCCAAGAAGATGGCGCTAAGTGTCTAGGAATAACAGAAAGAAGCCGAAAGATGATCTGCTTGCCTGGCAATGATTTCCTCTTGCTGACTTGATCCAGTCTCAATTTCAGAAGACAATTTCACATGATTAGCTCCCAAAGGCCCTAAGTTTGTTTTGGAAAGGAAGCATGTCTCTCGTCTGTCAACAGGCCTCCTTCAATTGGGTGAATGGGAACGGTGATTGAAGTCAAAGGTCTACTCATTACATACAGAAGAGGGGAAAATCGCGGTGAGAGGAACTGTCAACAAAACTGGTCCTTTTCTCCCCGTGTCTCATGGAAGATGGTCTTCTGGCAAACTTTTCTTAGGAACTCTGATTTTTTTTTTGGTGGGGAGACTGTCTAAGCCCTAGAGATCTCGACCATAGCCCACCTAGTCTTCCCAGGAACTTGTATTAACTCAGCTTCCTCCCTCCAGGGTTGTGTTCATTTGCCTCCGAAGTAGTCTTGGGAAGTAGTCGGAGGCAAATGAACACAACCCTGGAGGGCTGAAGCTGTGTGAGGAGTAATAATAATAACAACAATAACAATAATAATAATAATGAAGTTGGAAGGGACCTTGGAGGTCATCTAGTCCAACCCCCTGCTCAGGCAGGAAACCATATACCATTTCAAACAAATGGTTGTCCAGTCTCTTCTTAAAAACTTCCAGTGTTGGAGCGTTCACCACTTCTGGAGGCAGGTTGTTCCACTGATTAATTGCTCTCACTGTCAGGAAGTTCTAGGTTGCTTCTCTCCTTCATTAGTTTCCATCTGTTGCTTCTTGTCCTGCCAGGCACTTTGGAGAAGAGCTTCACTCCCTCTTCTGTGTGGCAGCCCCTGAGATATTGGAACACTGCTATCATGTCCCCCCTCGTCCTTCTCTTCATTAGATTAGACATACCCAATTCCAGCAACCGTTCCTTATATGTTTTAGTCTCCAGTCCCCTAATCATCTTTGCTCTTCTCTATACTCTTTCTAGAGTCTCAACATCTTTTTTACATCGTGGTGATCAAAACTGGATGCCGTATTCGAAGTGTGGCTTTTCCAAGGCATTGTAAGTAATACAAGTTTAATACAAGTTTCCGGGAAGACTAGGTGGGCTATGGTCGAGAAAACAAAGAGTGCAACCGTTGCTTCCTCCATTCAGCTAAGGAATGGACTGAGATGACCTTTCTCTCAGTGGCACTGGAGGAAAATATTGAATTGCAGAGTTGCGAACTCAGCTTGGCATTGGAAGTGCATTGTCAGAAGAGAAAATGAAGAATTCCTTGGAAGCCGAAAAAGACCTAGAAGGAGGTGGAAATCTGATCTTTCCATTCTTGCAGACTCACCAGAAACATAAATACCTAAGGGATCTCTAGCAATAAATCAGAAATAGTTTCTAAGCCTGCATTTAAAATCTTGTCTTATGTTTCACCTTATTAGATGTGCCTTTCCTTTCGTTTTGTGTCATTTCAGCAAATCCTAGCAAGCTGGTGCCCGTGGTGACCATTCTTGGCCCATCTTCAGAAAATTACACACTGGGTTGGATTTGGTTAGCATGGGAGAGAAGACCACCAAGGAATGCTATGATTGTAGAGGAAATCAATGTGGTGGTGTGTGGGAATGACCTTGGCAGAGGAGGAGAAGAAAGGCTGCCTAGGGAATGATCAGATAAGGGCAGGGGGAGCCTGCAGCCACAAAAAGGGCATTGAAAGAAACTAAAAAAGGAAAGTCCCTCATTTAACAGACTATAAAAAGAGATAACGGGAGACGGTATTTTCAGAATAGCAAGAGTTTATTCATGTAGCTTACAATAAAGTAGAATCAGTTCAAATGCTCATGTTTCCTCTCTGGTCTAGTATTAGCATTAGTACCACTTTACAAAGCCCTAGACCACATCTCGCATACTGCAGCCAATTTTGGTCACCATATCACAAAAAAATATGTTGAGAGTTTGGAAAAAATTCAGAGAAGAGCAACTAAGATGATCAAAGGCCTGGAGACCAAGACAAATGAAGAATGGCTGCGGAACCTGGGCTTGGCTAGTCTAAAGAAAAGAAGAAATAGGGGAGACATGATGGCAATATTCCGGTATCTGAGGGGCTGCCACAAGGAAGAGGGGATCACATTGTTCACCAAAGCACCAGAGGGAAGGACGAGAAACAATGGTTGGAAACTGATCAAGGAGAGAAGCAACCTGGAATTAAGGAGAAACTTCCTGACCGTGAGGACAATCAACCAGTGGAACAGCTTATCCCCAGAAATTGTGGGTGCTCCATCCCTGGAGATTTTTAAGAGGATACTGGACATTCACCTATCTGAGATGGTATAAGTCCTCCTGCTTGAGCAGGGGGCTGGACTAGAAGACCTCCAAGGTCCCTTCCAGTTCTATTCTATTCTATTCTATTCTATTCTATTCTATTCTATTCTATTCTATTCTATTCTATTCTATTCTATTCTACTTCAGAAGGTTTATAGTAAGGGAATCAACATTACATCCTGGAAGAAAGCAAAGAGGAATGCACTTTTTCTCCCTGTAGATTTTAGGTCACTTCAATCTGTCAGCTGCCAACAGCATACAACTACATAATATGCAATTTAGGATGAAAACTGTACAGTCAAATGAAAAGCAGAAACTAAAAGTACAGGCAGTCCTCCCACTTATGACCACAATTGAGCCCAACGTTTATGTTGCTGAGCGAGAGGTTGGCTAAGTGAGTTTTGCCCCATTTTACAACCTGTCTTGCCACAGATGTTAAATGAATCGCCACAGTTGTTAATATAGTAACATGGTTGTGGAGTGAGCTTGGTTTCCCCATAAACCAGGGCTAGGCAACCTTGGCTTTTTTATGACTTGTGGACTTCAACTCCCAGAGTTCCTGAGCCAGCATGGCTCAGCTTGGAAACTCTCCCTTTCCCTTCAGCATGGCTGGCTCAGGAATTCTGGGAGTTGAAGTCCACGACTCATAAAGCAGCCTAGGCCTAGGTCAGAGGTAGGCAACCTTGGCTCATTTATGCCTTGTGGATTTCAACTCCCAGAATTCCTGAGCCAGCATGGCTCAGCTTGGAAACCTCTCCCTTTCCCCTCAACGTGGCTGGCTCAGGAATTCTGCCATAAACTTTGCTTGTCAGAAGGTCGCCAAAGGTGATGATCACATGATTCTAAATAAGAGTCCATTGTCAAGCATCCAAATCTTGATCACATGACCACGGGGATGCTGTAAGTGTGAGAAACGGTCATAAGTCACTTTTTTTAGCATTGCTGTAACTTCAAACAGTCACTAAACGAATTGCTGTAAGTCGAGGACTGCCTGTATCATTTCCCCACCTCAAAAAGAGCAGAAACCCCCGCTGTCAATTTTCAGCAGTCATGTTGCTGAAATTCAGCACTGCAATCACAGCAGATCCTGAGATTGTCAAAAATGAAATACAATAGAATAAACTAAAAAGAATGATTCCGAAGCTCAAAATAGTTCACCTCTGTTACACAGGAAGAACACTAAACTAAATATAAGTCTAGACTGCAACAAAATGCCATCTCTTTTATTACTTTATGGGTGAGCAATGCCCAGATGCTGGAGGCCTCTTCTAGACATAACTTCCAGAAAAACACATTGCTGGAATTTCTAATGTTATTCTACTCTGGTGATCCACCCCCTCTGAAATTAATAAAGGCTGAATCCAATCCTGCAAACATTTGCTGTGGAGGTCCGGTTTTCCCTCTAATCTTTGTCTCGCCGTTTGTACTACCACACAAAGATGCAAGAGCAGTGGTGTGAAGTTATCTACAGCTACTGAAGCAAAACCTGTGTTTTCTGCCAAGATCCGTGTCAAACAGAAGAGCAGTTCTTTTGTCTCCCGGGACATTAATTTTGCTCAGCTGCCTTTGCCATCCATGAGGAAAGAATAGCGCAATAGAAAATGCCTCGGTAAATGAAGCGGCATCCACACAGAGAACCGGTTGTTCACATATTTAAATCTCACTAGTGCATCAGCATCTAAACCAAATCCTTCCTTACCAAAGGTTATGCCAGTTACATTTATTATTTCATGGTTAAATCCACCCGATTATATGTCATACATGAGACTATACATAGGAGATCTCCGATCTCACCCAAGTGATACAAGGAGATAATGTTTGTGGTGATGTTTCTATCTCCAGTTCTCCCAAGAGGGCCCTCAAATTAGAAGTGCTGGTAGAGTTTGTTCCTATTCAGAAGTCTGCTACATATTTTTATAATCCAGTCCTACACTCAGGATCTTCAAGCTTTTCACATCCCAGATTCCAAAATTCTATAACAACAACAACAAGCCATAGGAACCCTGGGAGGAAGTGATCATGCAATATTGGAATTCATCATTATGGAAGCACAAGCAATAGAACACAGTCAAACTAGAGTCTTGGACTTCAAGAGAGCTAATTTCAATAAACTTAGAGAGGGCTTGGGAAGGATTCCATGGATGAGAATCCTCAAGGGGAAAAAAACTCAAGAAGCTTGGGAAATTTTGAAAAATGAGATAATAAAAGCCCAGTCTACCACAATACCAACAAAGAGGAAAAATAACAGCTCTCAAAAGAAACCAGCATGGCTGCATAAAGAACTCGCTGACAAATTGAAAGATAAAAAGGACAAGTATAGAAAGTGGAAAAAGGGGCATATAACTAAGTCAGAATATCAGCAAATAGCCCGAGCCTCCAAAGATGAAGTGAGGAAAGTCAAGGCTCAAAATGAACTGAGGCTTGCGACCAAAGTCAAAGATAACAAAAAAAGCTTCTTTCAACATGTAAAAAACAAGAAAAAAGTGAAGGAAATGATTGGTCCATTAGTGGGTGAAAGTGGCAAGAAGGTGACAAGCAACAGGGAGAAAGCAGAACTATTTAACTCGTTTTTTGCATCTGTCTTTACACAAAGGGAAAAAACAGACCAACCTATCGAAAATAGTGCCATAAAAAACAGAACAGAAACGCAAGTTAAGATAGGCAAGAAAATGGTAAGTGAGTACCTGTCCAGCCTAGATGAGTTCAAATCGCCAGGACCAGATGGATTACACCCCAAAGTTCTCAAGGAACTGGCAGATGTGATCTCAGAACCACTGAACTATATTTTTCAAAGATCCTGGAGCACAGGGGAACTACCAGAGGACTGGAAAAGAGCTGATGTAGTTCCCATCTACAAAAAAGGAAAAAAAATGGACCCAGGAAATTACAGACCTATCAGCCTGACCTCAATACCTGGGAAGATCCTGGAAAAGATAATCAAATAATGAATCAACGAACATCTAGAGGCAAACAAAGTCATTACTAAAAGCCAACACGGGTTTGTCAAAAATAGATCATGCCGGACAAATCTTATTACATTCTTTGACCAAGTGACAAAATTAGTGGATCAGAGGAATGCTGTGGACATAATTTACTTGGACTTCAGTAAGGCATTTGATAAAGTAGATCACAACCTACTACTTGACAAGATAGAAAAATGTGGGGTAGAAAGCACCACCACCAGATGGATCCGTAGCTGGCTGACCGGCCGTACTCAGCGTGTGGTCCTCAATGGAACCGCATCTACATGGAGGGAAGTGTGTAGTGGGGTGCCCCAGAGCTCTGTTCTGGGCCCAGTGCTCTTCAATATCTATATCAACGATTTGGATGAGGGGATAGATGGGGAACTCATCAAATTTGCAGACGACACCAAGCTGGCAGGAATAGCCAACACTCCAGAAGACAGGCTTAAGATACAGAAGGATCTGGACAGACTTGAACACTGGGCACTAACTAACAAAATGAAATTCAATGGTGAAAAAAGCAAGGTTCTACATTTAGGCAAGAAAAACAAATGCACAAGTACAGCATAGGTGGCACCATGCTCAATAGTAGTAACTGTGAGAGGGACCTCAGAGTCCTAGTGGACAATCACCTAAATATGAGCCAGCAGTATGCTGCAGCTGTCAAAAAGGCCAACACAGTGCTAGGCTGCATTAACAGAGGGATAGAATCAAGATCACGTGAAGTATTAATACCACTTTACAAGGCCTTGGTAAGGCCACCCTTGGAATACTGCATCCAGTTTTGGTCACCGCGATGTAAAAAAGATGTTGAGACTCTAGAAAGAGTACAGAGAAGAACAACAAAGATGATTAGGGGACTGGAGGCTAAAGCATATAAGAAATGGTTGTTGGAATTGGGTATGTCTAGTTTAATGAAGAGAAGGACGAGGGGGGACATGATAGCAGTGTTCCAATATCTCAGGGGCTGCCACAAAGAAGAGGGAGTCAAGCTATTCTCCAAGGCGCCTGAAGGCAAGACAAGAAGCAACGGATGGAAACTAAGCAAGGAGAAATTTCCTGACAGTTAGAACAATTAACCAGTGAAACAACCTGCTTCCAGAAGCGGTGAATGCTCCAACACTGGAGGTTTTTAAGAAGAGACTGGACAGCCATTTGTCTGAAATGGTATAGGGTTTCCTGCCTGAGCAGGGGGTTGGACTAGATGACCTCCAAGGTCCCTTCCAACTTTACTATTATTATTATTATTATAACAACAACACACACACACACAAATGCTGGGAATTTATGGAACTCATGAACAGGATCAGGTTGAAGAAAATCAAACTGCTGCAATCCTTTGGTAAGAGATGGGAGAGGTCAGATGTTGCTCAGCTACAAATCCTACCCACAGGGTTAAAGATAAAGCATTTTGGGAAATGTAGTTCAATCACACCTGGAGGAGTAGAGTCCCTGCTCCATTCAAGAACTTTGCTCCTTATCAGGTGTTTCTACATAAACTCACTTGTAGTCTCTTCTACCATCTCAAGTCTTTGATATGGAAGCATATATAATTTTATATACTGCTTATAATGTCCTTATTTCTTTGTCCTTCAAGCTCTTTCTTCACTTCTCCAAAGGGAAGTCATCCATTGTGACTTTCTTCCTCCACCTCCATTTATCCCATACCTGTTTCATTTTTGTATTGAACACACAGCTGTTTAAAATTCATTCCTAATGTAAGACACATTCCTTCTTGATTTTCTCCAGTCAGCACTTCCTTTTCCTCTATTAACAGACCCATCTATTTTTTATATATATAATTTATTGTACCACATTTAGCGGGATGTGACGGCCTAGCAATTAAAACATTGGGCTTGCCAGTTCAAGACCCAAACATCACACAATGGGGTGAGCTCCCATTCCTATCCTTGTCAAACTCGAAGCACACACAAACTCAAAGCATGCACGTGCACTGGGGGGGGGAGGAGAGGGGGAAATGGAATGCAGGTTCCAGACCACAAGAAGTCAGCCCGTGTGAACCACGGACGTTTCAGCAGATATTTGCAAACACAGAGAGACACTTCCTCATAACAATAATTTGGGACTCAATTGGACCATGTGACCTGCAGTAATAGGGGGAGGGAGAAATCTATATCTTAATTATAGTGGTTTGCGCAGGAATTAACTAGCGCTAGTTTTGCTTCATTTGTGCCAAAAAGATGTACCCAGTAAAGTTTTGCATTAAGAGATCAGATCGTCTCGATAGTGCTTGCTCGGTTGGGTTGGTCAGTCGGAAACTTGACAGCTCCAGCTCCTGCCGACTTAGCAATTCAAAAGCATGCAAATACAAGTGGATAAATAGGTACCACCTCAGTAGGAAAGTAACATAATTCCGTGCACCTCAGTGTATAACCATGCCAGCCACATGATCACAGAAGCGTCTTATGACAGTGGTGGCTCCCCGGCCTAGCAAATGGAGATAAACACCGGATAGGGAAAAACGTTTGTTTTTATCTTTACATTTTTACCGTACTACTTTCTTCTTCATTTCCATCGTCCTCCTGGGGTGTTTTTCTACAAAGATGGGATCTAAACCAGGGGTCCCCAGGCCTTGAACCCTTCAGATCTGGGCCATGCAAGTGGCAGGATGTGCAGGTGCACACATCCCCAATTGCCCAAGTAGCAGGCAAGTGCAGGCAAGCGTGCTTGTCCGCCCCTCGTGCAGAAACGTCCCTTCTTCCCCCCCCCCACCCCGCCTCGTCCCGCCCGGCCTGCCTGCAAAGCTGGAAAGGTTGGGGAAGTCTGATCTAAACTATGCAGCTCTTCCCTCTTTCCTTCCTGAACTGATTTTCTGTAGTTAGGAAAAAGGATCAGAGGGATGTGGTAGGAAAAAAACCAACAACGGGAAAGTCAGAGAAGAAATACATCATCTGGAGATTGTATAAAACCCGTAGATGAGATAAGGTGGATGCACAAGAAACGTTGAATACAAAGTCACCTTTCATGGTACATGAATCATGGAAATTGGTTTGTATCAAAGACTGCATTCGGAGTTTGGCTTCTTTTTTTTTAGAAGGCAAAGGAAAGGGAGACGGAGGAAGAGCAGACTGACCTGCAATCAAAACTTTAATTGATTTTGTAATGACTAGGTATGGTAAGCGTACTTTTTCCCAGCCTCTTAATTTGTATGACAGATGTACATTCTATAAAGTCACATGTGAGGCCAGTCCAGCTGACCTGTCATTCTATACTCTTCCTGCCTCAAGAAAGCTGCTTTCCTGTTTATTCTTCTGAGCCTGCATGCTTGTTTTATCTGTCACGTGGTTAACCTTCTGCTGATTGAAAAATAAAACTAGAAACAATTCCTTATTCCTTGAGTCATCTGGGTCTGGGAAAGAACTGGGAGTAACGGTACCCATTGGATCTGGTTTAGCTGCTTTGCCTTAAATGTCTTTCCTTCTTCCTAAGAGCTTCCATAGCAAAAGAGAAGAAATCACAAGGATTAGACCTGGGGAGTAAAGAAAACCCGCTTTTCACTTTATTCATTCTAAACAATTCCCATTTTAAAAAAGGGGAGATCCTTTTTCCCTTTGTCAAAAATGGCTTGTTGCTACTGCAAAAATATTGATTTTATAACATTAGAACCTTGAAAATTTATCTGAACAGTAAGAGAATTTATAGCCCAGTCCTATACATCCTATGTACAGGTATAATATACTATATGTATATAGCCGTGGTGGTGAACCTATGGCATGTGTGCCACGGGTGGCACGCAGAGCCCTCTCTGTGGGCACACACACTGTTGCCCCAGTCCTAGGCCTTCAGCTGGGTTTTAGAAAACCTTTTCACTTTAGGTCTTGGCTGCCGTGTGCAAAAAAAAAAGGGGGGGGTCATTCAATCAAATTTCAACTTCTCTCGGGGGAAAAAAAGATCTTGCAAAGTTGGAATTGATTCATTGAACTTTTTAGTCACCCCCCCCCCAGTCTGCTGTTACCACGGCAGCTACGCCCACCCAATGAGCCACGCCCACCCAATGGGCCACACCCACCTGGCACCCGACGATCCATAAGTGGGTTTTGGGTTGCAATTTGGGCACTCGGTCTCTAAAAGGTTCGCCATCACTGGTATATAGGATATATAAAATCCTATATGTATATCCTATATAAGGGGCACGATGACTCAGCGGTTAAAGCTAGAAAGCTGACAGCCCAGGTTACTTGCTCCAGTTCCTGCCCACTTAGCAGTTTGAAAGCAGGCAAATGCGAGTAGATTAATAGATACCACTTCGGTGGGGAGGTTACAGCGGTCTATGTGCCTTCCATGCTGGCCACATGGCCACGGAAATTGTATTCGGACAACGCTGGCTCCCTTAGCCAAGAAACAGAATTAAGCACCGTGCTCTAGAATCGGGCACAACTGACAAGGAAACCTTTACTTGTTACCTACACATCAGTGTTACTCAACCTTGGGTGCTTCAACCCAGATGGCCTGGGAAGATAGCTGGCTGAGGAAGTCCACACAATTTCAAGCGCCCAAGGTTGAGAATCATTGCTGCTCATTTTTTTTAAAATGAAGACTCCTTCAGACCCAGCTCAGCTTCTGGAGACTTCACAAACACATCTGTGGGACTTTTTTAAAAAAAATTATTTTAGAAAACAACACAAGCGGGGCTTCCTTTTTCCTAGGATGGATTTTTCAACTCTCCGATCCAGCCCGTAGCCCTGCAATTTTATGGTGATCTCCCGCCAAACTCAGAGGCAACCTTGCTTAGTTTGCTGAGATGAGCCAAGCCTGGTTAGGTCTTACCACATGCATGTTTACTCAGAAGTAAAGCCCATTGAAAGCAATGGGTTTTCTCTCCTGTCACGTTGCAGGAGCTTTCCTTCGGAAACATACAGGTTGTGTGTGTGTGTGCACACGTGCATGCGTGTGTGTGTGTGTGTGTGAGAGAGAGAGAGAGAGAGAGAGAGAGAGAGGGAGGGAGGGAGAGAGAGAGAGAGAGAGAGAGAGAGAGAGAGAGAGAGAGAGAGAGAGAGAGAACGAGAACTGAAGCCATCTGTGGCAGAAGCTCAGAATTGGCAGAACCCTTCTTGCTTCCGAATCCAGCTTCCTTCAGACAAACTGCTTTATAATTTAATTAAAGCACTCCTTCGGTGGATGCCTGAAATGTAGCTACGGTAAGGAGCCTATAGAATTTCCGCCCTCCTTCCAAAAACCACAGAACCGAATGTTATTCTGCGCTTGGCTAGCAATCTTCTAATCCTTGATAACAAAGACTTCCTATGAGTGACAGGCACAGCTCCGATGAGGCGCTCCTCAAACTCATTAGCCCATCCATCTTGCCAAAGCAAGAATGAAGAGCAGATGCTGTTTTTACATTATCAGCGTTATTTAGCCCAGTAATCTTTAGACGTTTGGCTCCGGTTTCAGCTAATTTCTTGCACTGATTTGAAGGAAGACTCGCAGGTCACATCCTTTCCAGAATAACCCCTCTTCCATTTGGCTCCATCTGCAACGTGTCTGGCTCGAAAACAAGGAGGGGGTTAATTTAATTTGAGCTGTCACTAAACTACAAGACACGGCTTTAATGTGAAATATTAATATAATTTATAGTTATCTGGGAGGAGCAACCAAGCTTTCTGCATTTGGGGCCATTCCGTACTGCTGGCTGGGGAAGAATTATCACAAGCTTATAAAGAAATCATTTGTGTCATTAAAGATAGATCCTATACAGGTAGTCCCATCTTATACAAAACCCCATCTTACACCAAGCCAGAGGTAAGCAACCTTGACTCTTTTATGACTCGTGGACTTCAACTCCCAGAATTCCTGAGCCAGCCATGCTGAGGGGAAAGGGAAGGTTTCCAAGCTGAGCCATGGTGGCTCAGGGATTCTGGGAGCTGAAGTCCACGAGTCATAAAAGAGCCAAGGTTGCCTACCCTTGCACCAAGCTTAACCAGCAAAGGTACTAGGACTATTTTTAAAAAATGCTGAGTCATTTAGCAAAAAAAAGGGGACACAGTTTGGGGACAAAATACCCAGTGGAGAGGTCTATGAGAGAAGTACTTCAACTAAAAGAAACTTGTCCAATCTCTTCAAGAGCAAAAAGGGCATTCTTTTTGGGGTGCCAGGTGCCTTCCCACTAACTTGTTCCAAAAGGCATCCATCTGGCTAAATCAGTGGTTCTCAACCTGTGGGTCGGGACTCCATTTGGGGTCGAACGACCATTACATGGGGGTCGCCAAACAACGCAGTCCGCCATTTTTTTCCCCTTTTCCTTAGCTGTGCTACTCACTTTTATTCTATTGGCTTTTGAAAGCCAATAGAATAGACTCTCTTGAATAGAGTCTAATTCTATTGGCTTTCAAAAGCCAATAGGAATTGTCCAGGCTGTCTCTGCCCTGCTGAGCCCGCCAAAAGTCCCATTCTGCAAACGGTGCTGCACCAGTTGAGTATCCTCGACTTATGACCAGTTTAGTCCTCGACTTACGACCAGTTGGGGGTCGCGGCATTAAAAAGGTTGAGAACCACTGGGCTAAATGGAGAAGGCAAGGCAGCTGAAAAGTGCTTAGCAGTTAGTAATAGCACTTAGACTTACATACCACTCCATAGTGTTTTATGGTGCTCTTTGAGCGGATTTCCAGAGTCAGCATTATTGCCCCCAGCAATCTGGTTCCTCATTTTACAAAACTTGGAAGAATGGAAGGCTGAGTCAACCTTGAGAAAGTCAGGATCAAACTCCAGGCTGTGGACAGAGTCAGCCTGCAATACTGCATTTTAACTACTGCATCACCACAACTCTTGAAAAGCAAAGGTGTTGAGGACATAGCTTGCTTACCTGGCCATGATGTCTTTGTCATAAATGAATTGGGGAAAGCTCTCTGAGCTAAGGAAAGATATGGATGCTACCTGACCCAATGGGGACTTTTGCAAAGATCAATAACCTCTTGATCGACAAACAATCTCTTCAGACAAACAGATCTAAAAGAAAAGTTGCAGGAATTGGGTATGCCTTTTTTAACGAAAAGAAGGAGTGACATGAGAACAGTGTGCCAATATCTAAGGGGCTGCCCCAAAGAAGAAAGGGTCAACCTGCTCTCTAAAGCACTTGAAGGCAGAAGAAGAAATGAAAGCTCATTTTAGAGAGAGACAGATCCAACACAGAATTGAGGAGAAATTTCCTGAGAGTGAGAAGAATTAATCAGTGGAACAACTTGCCACCAGAAGTTGTGGGTGCTCCAACACTGGAGATTTTAAAGAAGAGATTGGACAGCTACTTGTCTGAAATTGTATAGGATCTCCTGCTTGAGCAGGGGGTTGGACTAGAAGACCTCAAAGATCCCTTCCAACTAGGTTATTCTGATAATAATTCTGATAAAGGATCTCCGTGGTGGTGGAGCACAGTGAAATCCCTCAGTGTGAGACTCTTATATATCGCAAAAGGCAGGAGACATTTTAATGTTTAATGTCTTTAGTTTTGTTTTTCCCTCTGCTCAATTCTGTCAGATTCTCAGAGACTGCCTGGAGAAGACTGTGCGGTTTTCTTGACAAGGTTTTTCAGAAGTGGTTTACCTTGCCTCCTTCATAAGGCTGAGAGAAAGTGACTGGCCCATTAGGTCACCCAGCTGGCTTTGTGCCCAAGGTCAGACTAGAACTTGCAGTTGCCTGGTTGCTAGCCTGATGTCTTAACCACTACACCAGGGGTAGGCAACCTTGGCTCTTTTATGACTCATGGACTTCAACTCCCAGAATTCCTCAGCCAGCATGACTCAGCTTGGAAACCTCTCCCTTTCCCCTCAGCATGGCTGGTTCAGGAATTCTGGGAGTTGAAGTCCACGAGTCACAAATAGCAAAGGTTGCTTACCCCTGCACTACACCAAACTGGTTCTTGTCCTATGTAACTAGAAAGCAAATTCTGGTACAGTATCCAAACGAATGTTCTAACAGGAACAACAATTCCACAATGGAACAACTTACCAATTAAGGAAATTATTCCAGTATCTGAGGGGCTGCCACAAGGCAGAAGGGGACCAGGTTGTTCACCATAGCACCAGAGGGAAGGACAAGAAACAATGGTTGGAAACTGACCAAAGAGAGAAGCAACCTGGAATTAAGGAGAAAGTTCCTGACAGTGAGGACAATCAACCAGTGGAACAGCTTGCCTTCAGAAATTGTGGGTGCTCCATCACTGGAGGTTTTTAAGAAGAGACTGGACAATCACCTGTCTGAGATGGTGTAGGTTCTCCTGCTTGAGTGGGGGCTGGACTAGAAGACCTCCAAGGTCCCTTCCAGCTCTATTCTATTCTATTCTATTCTATTCTATTCTATTCTATTCTATTCTATTCTACTTCAGAAGGTTTATAGTAAGGGAGTCAACATTACATCCTGGAAGAAAGCAAAGAGGAATGTACTTTTTCTCCTTGTAGGATTTTAGGTCACTTCAATCTGTTAGCTGCCAGCAGCATACAACTACCTCATTTGAGAGGGACAGATCCAACACAGAACTAAGTAGAAATTTCCTGAGAGTGAGAAGAATTAATCAGTGGAACAACTTGCCTCCAGAAATCATGGGCGCTCCATCACTGAATATTTTAAAGAAGAGACAGGACAATCACCTGTCTGAGATGGTGTAGGTTCTCCTGCTTGGGTGGGGGCTGGACTAGAAGACCTCCAGGGTCCCTTCCCGCTCTGTTCTATTCAAGGAAGGCAGAGCTACTGAAACCTTCAAAATTCCAATTAAAGTTCTTTCCAAACCCAAGCCACAAAGCAAAACAGCACCCTGCATCTCTTTGTCACGGCATAACAGCCCCTTTGTGTGACTCAGAAGCAGTGGCTTTTATGTACATACAAAAGTCTGCACTGCTCTTAGCAAAGCTGAGGAACTGATCAAGGCGCAGTGATGCTCCTCTACAAAGCAGGGCTGCACTGGGGTGGACTACAGACAATCAGCAAATCCTGGTTATCAAGGCAGGCAGAATGCTTCCCTTCCCCATGCCTCAAACAGGAACAGGAAACAACTCCAAACAAAAGGCTCCAGAGGGTATAAAACCCCACTCCCTACATGTGCTCTCTCTCTTTTCTTCCAGAGCCATCTTTCTGTCTCGCTCTCCTCTTCAATAAACTGCAACCTTCTTTCTAAAACAGTCGCCATGTTGTTTATTCCTGGCTTGGACTGAACTACGACGAAGACTTTTCCTTCAACAAAGTCAAAGGAAAATATCGTATTATTCCTGTCGACATTTCCAGAGTGTGCATAATCAAACTTCATCAAGAATAGATGATGCCATAGCAGTGTATATTTCAACATTTCAACATATATATTGGAAATGCACGTTTTAAAGGTGTACTTACACTTGCATGCAGTTTTCCTTTTTTCGACATGGCTAAAAATTTGTTGCTGAAAACTCCGCGTATTCCTACTATCCCCTGAGACACAGCGAATATTTCCAAAATACCTACAAAGGACAGAAATCCCCAAAATAAAATTCATTTTTCATTGCACCGTGAACGAACAAACAAACGAAAAGGAGAAAGAAAACTTAAAATGCCTTGTCATTTTGCACTATCTGAGAAAGGAAAGAAAAAAAATCAGAAAAAGTCCCTGTCATTTTAGGCTTATAACCTGTGATTTCATGGCTGATTGCTTCTAGCTTGCTGCTTGCTTTATCTGAATATGCATTTATTTATAGATGTCCTGAGGTTTTAAAGGACAAAACTGATGCAAGATGAAGAGGGGGGGGGAATTTTAACCACAGCTTCTATTAGTAGTAACTAATTGCCCTCCATGTCAAAAGCATCAATGGAGATGTCAGGGAAGAAAAAGAAAGGAGTCTGGCATCTAAAAGTCTATGGAAATTCTCAGTCATCCCAGGTCACCGTTGTCCCAAAGGTGCTTTTTCAGGAGGCAAGTGGACTTTCGTGTTTTTCCTTTGAAGACGTTTCGCTTCTCATCTAAGAAGCTTCTTCAGCTCTGACTGGATGGTGGAGAATGGAAGGATTTATACTCCTTGCAGACAGCTGGTGGTTTGCATTCTTTTAGAGAGTCGTTGAGGCCACCTGGAGGTTTATCTGTGTCCTCAAGGTCACCTAAGTGGTGCAAATGGATGTGGAGGCTTCTTGGCTGTAGGATGTTTTCTCCCCTGTGTGCCTTCACTGTTGAAGACAGGGGCAACACAGACAACACAGACTCATCCCCAACAGCCTGCATCTGTCTTCAACTGGGAGGAAGGGAGGAAAGAAAGGAGAGGGGAAAGGAAGGAAGGAAGGAAGGAAGGAAGGAAGGAAGGAAGGAAGGAAGGAAGGAAGGAAGGAAGGAAGGAAGATGAGAAGAGAGAGGGAGGGAGGGAAGAAAGAAGGAAGGAAGGAAGATGATGAAGAGGGAAGAAAGAAAGAAGAGAAGGAAGGAAGGGAGAGAGGGAGGGAGGGAGGCAAGAAGGAAGGAAGGAAGATGACAAAGAGGGAGGAAAAAAGAGAAGGAAGGAAGGAAGGGAGAGAGGGAGGCAGGGAGGAAAGAAGGAAGGAAGGAAGGAAGGAAGATGACAAAGAGGGAGGAAAGAAAGAAGAGAAGGAAGGAAGGAAGGGAGAGAGGGAGGGAGAAAAGAAGGAAGGAAGGAAGATGACAAAGAGGGAGGAAAGAAAGAAGAGAAGGAAAGAAGGGAGGAAGGGAGAGAGAGAGGGAGGAAAGAAGGAAGGAAGATGACAAAGAGGGAGGAAAGAAGAGAAGGAAGGAAGGGAGGGAGGGAGGGAGGGAGGAAGGAAGGCAGGAAGGAAGGAAGGAAGATGTGAAGAGAGAGGGAAGGAGAGGGGGGGAAAGAAAGGAGAGATTTTTGGCCTGGATAGGTTTGGCCACGGTTTCTCAACACTGACATCTTTAAGATGTCTGGACTTCAGTTCCCAGAATTCCCCAGGCAGCAGGACTCTCCAGGGAGTCAAAGTCCACACATCTTAAACCAGTGAAGGTTGAGAAACATTGGGTCAGGCTGTCACAGTTCCTTCCTTAATGCCCCACGTCTCTGTGGACTGAAATGCAGCACCCCCACTCTCTCTCTCTCTCTCTCTCTCTCTCTCTCTCTCTCTCTCTTTCTAAATCAAATATTTCACTGCTAAACAGCTCTTCCTCCACTTCTGTTTTCCTTCTTCCTCCCACTCCTCCTTTTGAAGATTTGCATCTCAAAAGGACGCCTCTTGTAGCTCTGCTTCAGAAGGCTATTGAAAAGCAAACGAAAAATAGAAGCAATTTTTTGTTTTGTTTTGTTTTGCCTCGAAGGTCAACAAAGGTGATTCTGGAACTGCAGAAGGATCTGGCTTTTGAGCGAGCGAAAAACAAAAACAAAACGTTGCAAGTGAAGCAAGACATTGCGGAGTCCAAGGCTTCCTCTGCAGGGTTAGGAAATCTAAGGATCTTTCTTCTTCTCCTCTCCGCTCAGAAAACTATACCAGCATAAAATAAGCCGTCCCCACTGCAAATCCTTAACCTGCCTCTGTTGCATCTGTTCCAAGTTCCCACCAAATGATGCCAGAGTACCAGATATTGGAAGCAAAGTAATCCGTTGCCTTCCTCCCCATCTACCTTCCCCCCCCTCCCCCCCGTCCCACCCCGGTTCAGCATCTCAAGATTGTGTCCTAAGAAAAAGGTGAGACTCCTTTTGCTGCGTTGGCTGCCCCTCCCTTAAAATCCATCCTGTCATAAGGCAAACACATTGTAGGAGAAGAAGTAAGAAAACTTCCTAGACCAGTGATGGCAAACCTTTTAGAGCAGTGGTTCTCAACCTTTTTAATGCCGCGATCCCCAACCGGTTGTAAGCCGAGGACTACCCAACCGGTCATAAGTCGAGGACTTTCCCTGCCCGGGAGCGCCGCGCATGTGTGGTGCCGCCCCCTGCGCCGGCCGAGGTGTAGGTGGCAAGCGGCAGAGACGGCGCAGGGCGACCACCGGCTGGGCCACCAGCTGGCCCAGTCCAAGGGAGGTAAGGCACTCACCGGACCCCACGTGCGCCAGCAACCCTCCCTGCGCCCGCCGGCTTCCCACCTCCCACCTCTGGCCCTCTTTTACTTACATTTTTAGTAGTTGCTCAGCAGGGAGGGGTGGAAACTTCCAGACAGCTCACCTTCGCTGCAGATAACTTGCAGCACCGTTTGCAGACTGGGACTTTTGGCAGGCTCAGCAGGGCAGAGACAGCCTGGACAATTCCTATTGGCTTTCAAAAGCCAATAGAATAAAAGGGAGTAGCATAGCTAAGGAAAAGGGGAAAAAAATAGCGGACTGCATTGTTTGGCGACCCCCGTGAAATGGTTGTTCGACCCCAAATGGGGTCGCGACCCACAGGTTGAGAACCGCTGTTTTAGAGATTGAGTGCCCAAAAACTGCCGCACCCCCACACCACCCTCACCACCCCCGCTCCACCCCTGCCCCACCCCTGCACCGCATCCGCAGGGCCACCCACCACCTCCATGGCCCGCCGCAGATTGCCCAGGCAGCTCAGCAGTGCCATGGTGGCCACAGCCTCCACCCATGTCCCGCAGCATCATCTGTTTGCGATGGAGCGCAAGGACGGAGTCTTGTCCCCACTGCCCAGCTGCCATGTCCTTGGCTGCACTGCTCCAGGGGGCCCATGCCTGGGAGTGAGTCTCTTCCGAGGGGCTACTGGTGTGGAGGGGCCCGTAGGGGGAGGTGGAGCTGGGGCGACAGCACGTGTGCCCACAGAGAGGGCTCCGAGTGCCGCCTTTGGCACTCGTGCCATAGGTTCGCCACCACTGTCCTAGACTGAAATTGTTGGCAGCAGTTTTTGCAGTGTGTGTGCCTTTGTGTGTGTACGTGTGTGTACATGCACATGTGTGTTCCTTTGAGTCACTGTTGACTTCTGGCCACTGCATGGACTAGTCCTTACAGCAGTGGTTCTCAACCTGTGGGTCGGGACCCCATTTGGGGTCGAACGACCATTTCACGGGAGTCGCCAAACAACGCAGTCCACCATTTTTTCCCCCTTTTCCTTAGCTGTGCTACTCCCTTTTATTCTATTGGCTTTTGAAAGCCAATAGAATAGACTCTCTTGAATAGAGTCTAATTCTATTGGCTTTCAAAAGCCAATAGGAATTGTCCAGGCTGTCTCTGCCCTGCTGAGCCCACCAAAAGTCCCATTCTGCAAACGGTGCTGCACCAGTTGAGTAGTCCTCGACTTACGATCGGTTGAGTAGTCCTCGACTTATGACTGGTTGGGGGTCGCAGCATTAAAAAGGTTGAGAACCACTGCCTTACAGCTTTCTTGGCAAGATTTAGGAAGTGGTTTGCCATTACCTCCTTCTTAAGGCCGAGAGAGAGTGGCTGGCCCATAATCACCCACCTGGCTTTGTGCTTAAGGTAGAATTAGAACTCACAGTCTCCTGACCAGCCTAGTGCCTTAGCCACTACACCAAACTGGATCTTTCTGCAGAATAGTGTTTTATATCTTCTTATCTCTTCCGATCTTTTTCATAAATAGTCACCGATTGGAAGCCTGCAAATTCCTCTGCTTAAGTTCTCATCCGCACCTATTATTTTCATTTTCCAGGACCGTCAGCGTTATACCTCAACTAATTTTCTTACATTTTATGGGCTGCTATACCCAGCTGTTGATGATGCAAATATAGGTAGTCCTCAACTTACAACCGTTCATTTGGTGACCATTCAAAGTTAGAACAGTCCTGAAATAAAATTGACTAATGCCTGTTTTTCACACTTACGACCGTTGCAGCATCCCCGTGGTCACGTGATCAAAATTCAGACGCTTGGCAACCGACTTGTATTTATGACGGTTGCAGGGTCCCAGGGTGTGTGATCACCTTTGGCGTCCTTCTGACAAGCAAAGTCTTAACCACCATGTTACTAGCTGAACAGCGGCAGTGAATCACTTAACTGTAGCAAGAAAGGTCTTAAAATGAGGCAAAATTCAACATATTATCATTATTATTAATAATAATAAAGTTGGAAGGCACCTTGGAGGTCATCTAGCCCAACCCCCTGCTCAGGCAGGAAACCCTCTATCATTTCGGACAGATGGCTGTCCAGTCTCTTCTTAAAAACTTCCAGTGTTGGAGCATTCACCGCTTCTGGAGGCAGGTGGTTCCACTGGTTAATTGTTCTAACTGTCAGGAAGTTTCTCCTTAGTTCTAGGCTGTTTCTCTCCTTGATTAGTTTCCATCCGTTGCTTCTTGTCCTGCCTTCGGGCGCTTTGGAGAGTAGCTTGACTCCCTCTTCTATGTGGCAGCCCCTGAGATATTGGAAGACTGCTATCATATCACAACTTAATCATTGTCTCACTTAGCAACAGAAATTTTGGGCTCAATTGCGGCCGTGAGCTGAGGACTACCTGTATTTGGCCTTGATGGCAATGGAAGACAGAACTGGCTAGGATGAAGCTTTGGAAACCTCTCAAGGTTTGCTAGGCAATTTTTGCAAAATGTTGGCCTTGTTGAAGAGCTGGCCAGACATCTATTCTTCCTGCTTCAATTGCAGTATTCTACATCGCATTGATATTGATGCTGTTTAACCAAGCCTTTTATTTACCCAGCAAGAACTGGAACATCTGCTGAGCTCCTCCAGCTGAAGGGGAGAAAAAAAACCCTGTGTCAGCAATTCCTGCGATTCACCCCAATTTATTCAGTCTCCCTCACTTCCACTGCATTTTTCTCCTCTTCTGAGTGCCTTGTTTGAATGACCCCCAGAGTTTTATGCCAAATATATATATATATTTGTATTCCCTCATTTCTTTTCACTAGTTTTCTTCTCTGCAAATCTGTGGGAAGGCAACTCCCATCATGCTCAGCTATGCTGGCTGGGAATTATGGGGCTTGAGCGACAAAACATCCACATGGGGGGGGGGGGAATCTGCAGTATTATAATTTTAAATACTTGTAAAATGAACACCAATACAGGTAGTCCTCAATTTATGACCACAATTCAGGCTAACATTTGTTACTAAGTGAGACAGTTGTGAAGTGGGTTTTCCCCATTTTATGACCTTTCTTGCTACAGTTAAGTGAATCACTGCCATTGTTCAGTTAGTAACACGGTCGTTAAGTGAATCTGGCTTCCCCCTTGACTTTGTTTGTCAGAAGGTTACAAAAGGGGATCACGTGACCCCGGGACACTGCAACCGTCATAAATATGAGCCAGTTGCCAAGCGACTGAATTTTGATCATGTGACCACGAGGATGCTGCAATGGTCCTAAGTGTGAAAAACAGTCATACGTCACTTTTTTCAGTACCGTTGTTACTTTGAACTGTCGTAAGTCAAGGACTACCTGTATATGTTTAGGCCAGGGGTAGGCAACCTTGGCTCTTTTATGACTCATGGACTTCAACTCCCAGAATTCCTGAGCCAGCATGGCTCAGCTTGGAAACTCTCCCTTTCCCCTCAGCATGGCTGGCTCAGGAATTCTGGGAGTTGAAGTCCACGAGTCATAAAAGAGCCAAGGTTGCCTACCTCTGGCCTGGGCCTAGGCCGCTTTATGACTCGTGGATTTCAACTCCCAGAATTCCTGAGCCAGCCATGCTGAGGGGAAAGGGAGTGTTTCCAAGCTGAGCCATACTGGCTCAGGAATTCTGGGAGTTGAAGTCCACGAGTCATAAAAGAGCCAAGGTTGCCTACCCCTGGTTTAGGCCGTTCCACCTATTAATAGCATTTGTCATAATCATCCCTCTTAATTTTAAAAGGAAGGGGAGTTAAATCAGTATCCTCTCTTCCTGGAACCCTGGATAATCAACACAATTTTGACTTAAGACTGAGAAATTGCATTCTGCTGGACAGAAAGTTTGCCTTCTGCCACACACTGATTAGATGGAGGGGCAGATGTTTGAATTCAGAACTTTATTGCTGGCAAGGATACTGAATTGGCTTTCTGGCATTAGCTGAGTCGTAGCACACCATAGTTAACAGAATTAACAGAGTTAGAAGGGACCTTGGAGGTCATCTAGTCCAGGGCTTTTCAACCTTTTCACCCATTGTACCACTTTTAGGATATGGCAACATCCAAGTACCACCAGTCGCCTAGCAAGGTGTTCAAAAATTGATGACCCAAAAAAAAAAAAGGGAAAAAGTGTTAAAATACAGGTAGTCCTCGACTTACAGCAGTTCACTTAGTGACTGTTCGAAGATACAATGGCACTGAAAAAGTGCCCAAGGCACAGCTGAGCAAGATGCCTGCCTGCCCACCCGGCGGCGCTCTTCCTCCTCTCTGAGGTTTCCATTGTTCTGAGCATTTCTGTTGAGGATTGGCAGCAGGGGTGGGGTGGGGGTGTTTGGTTTTTATTCCCCCCCCCTCTGCTAGGTGGTTGCAGCAGGTTTTGGTCACTTCACATGACCCTGGGACACTGTGACCGTCATAAATATGAATCAGTTGCCAAGCATCTGAATGTAAATCACAAGACCCTGAGATGTGGAAACATTCCAGCTGATTGGCGCTTCTTCTGGGCTCAGCAGAAGCGCCAGGATCAATGCTGCTTTCCAGCTGATTGGTGCTTCTTCAGGGCTCAACAGAAGCGCCAGGATCAGCTCCGAGCTCCAGCTCAAGCCTGTGCTGATCCTGGCGCTTCCACTGAGCCCTGACAGCCCCAAAGAAGCGCCGATCAGTTGGAAAGAGGGACTGATCCTGGTGCTTCTGCTGAGCCCTGACATCGCTGCAGCTCCAGCCATCTCTCGCTCAGGCTTGTGCGGTGCTGCCACCGGTTCAGCTCATTCCCCTCCCCTGCTATCACTTTTCTAGGATGGTCGCGTACCACCTGCCAGGTGCCAATGTACCACAAGTGGTACCCGTACCACTGGTTGAAAAGCCCTGCTCCAGTTCAATCCACTGTTGAGGCAGGAAACCCTATACCAGTGTTTCCCAAACTTGACAATTTTAAGGCATGTGGACTTCAACTCCCAGAATTCCACAGCCAGCAATGCTGGCTGTGGAATTCTGGGAGTTGAAGTCCACATGCCTTAAAATTGTCAAGTTTGGGAAACACTGCCCTATACCATTTCAGACAAAAGGCTGTCCCGTCTCTTCTCAAAAACCTCCAGTAATGGGGCACTCACAACTTTTGAAGGCAAGCCATTCCATTGTTTAATTGTTCTCACTGTCAGGAAATTTATCCTAGATTGGATTTCTCCTTTATAAGTTCCCATTTGTTCCTTTTTGTGCTGCTCTCAGATGCTTTGGAGAAGAGATTGACCCCCTCTTCTCTGTGACAGTCCCTCAAATATTATAAGACTGCTGTTATGTCATTCCCTAGGCCAGGGGTAGGCAATCTTGGCTCTTTTATGACTCGTGGACTTCAACTCCCAGAATTCCTGAGCCAGCCATGCTGAGGGGAAAGGGAGAGGTTTCCAAGCTGAGCCATGCTGGCTCAGGAATTCTGGGAGTTGAAGTCCACGAGTCATAAAGCGGCCTAGGCCTAGGCCAGAGGTAGGCAACCTTGGCTCTTTTATGACTCGTGGACTTCAACTCCCAGAATTCCTGAGCCAGTATGGCTCAGCTTGGAAACTCTCCCTTTCCCCTCAGCATGGCTGGCTCAGGAATTCTGGGAGTTGAAGTCCACGGGTCATAAAAGAACCAAGGTTGCCTATCCCTGCCTTAGGCTAATACAGGTAGTCCTCAACTTATGACCACAACGGAGCCCAAAATTTATGTTACTAAGTGAGAAATTTGTTAAGTGAGTTTTGCCCCATATTACAAATCTTCTTGCCACAGTTCTTAAGTGAATCACTGCAGTTGTTAAATTAGTAATACCATTGTTAAGTGAATCTGGGTTTCCCCATTGTGTCACCATTGCCAAAGTGTAGAGCAGGGATAGGCAACCTTGGCTCTTTTATGACTCATGGACTTAAACTCCCAGAATTCCTGAGCCAGCCATGCTGAGGGGAAAGGGAGAGGTTTCCAAGCTGAGCCATGCTGGCTCAGGAATTCTGGGAGTTGAAGCCCACGAGTCACAAAGCGGCGTAGTCCTAGGCCAGAGATAGGTAACCTTGGCTCTTTTATGACTCGTGGACTTCAACTCCCAGAATTCCTGAGCCAGCCATGCTGAGGGGAAAGGGAGAGTTTCCGAGCTGAGCCATGGTGGCTCAGGAATTCTGGGAGTTGAAGTCCACGAGTCATAAAAGAGCCAAGGTTGCCTACCCCTGCCCTAGTCCTTCATTAGAGTAGACATACCCAATTCCTGCATATGTTCATATATTTTAGCCTTCAGTCCCCTAATCATCTTTGTTGCTTTTTTCTGCACTCTTTCTAGAGTCTCAACATCTTTTTTTTTATTATTATTGTGGCAAACAAAACTGGATGCAATATCCAAGTGTGGTTCTGGGGATGTAGCTATTGAATTCTGGAAATCGATATGCCGCTACTTGGGAGATGCCCAGGCTCTGGAAAGAGCTGTTATCTTAATCTCAGCTACTTTAAGAGATGCGGACTTCAACTGCCAGAATTCCCCAGTCATCATACTTTTGCAGCAACCCAGCCAGCATGCTGGCTGGGGAATTCTGGGAGTTGAAGTCCACACATCTCAATTGGCCAAGTTTGAAAAACACTAACCTAACTGGTAAGAGAATGGTGAAATCAAAATATGACTCAGGAGATAAGGATTTCCCCAAATCATTTTAGAGGTTGTGGGAATACAAATCATAGCCCAGCAACTGAGGAATCACAGGGCAGTACAGCAGCAGCTGTAAAGAGCGGTATCCTAATGCACAGCCTACACTTGCTTCCCAATTTTATCTTTTTTTGAACTTTAAATGGTCCAAAATTGTTCAAGGCCTTACAAATCTCATACAAAACAGAGAATCTGGAAATTTCTTTAGGAATTGGCCAAATAAACATACCAGACTGCAGTTTTCACCAAAGTGGTTCCCTCTGGATGTGGTAGGATTCTGGCTACTGGCCAGGTATCCAGCATTAGTAGTTCTGGCACATCTGAAAGGACCCAGTTTGGAAAATGTTGGTTAAGAGCAAAGGTTGGCAACTTTAAGACTTGTGGACCTCAGCTCCCAGAATTCCCCAGCCTAGCCCCTGAATTTTGATCACATGACCCTGAGGATGCTGCAATGATCTTAAAGTGAAAACCAGTCGTAAGTCACTTTTTTCAGTTCTGTTGTAACTTTGAACTGTCGCTAAACAAATGGTTGTAAGTGGAGGACAATCTGTATAGCCAACAGTCTTAAAAAAATAATTCTTAACGACTATAGTCCAGTGATGGCGAATCTTTTAGAGACTGAGTGCCCAAACTGCAACCCAAAACCCACTTATGTATCGTCGGGTGCCGGGTGGGCGTGGCCCATTGGGTGGCTGTGGCCCATTGGGTGGGCGTGGCCCATTGGGTGGGCGTGGCTGCCATGGTAATGGCAGACTTGGTGGGTCTAAAAAGTTCAATCAATCAATTCCAACTTTGCGAGATCTTTTTTTTTTCCCACGAGAAGTTGAAATTGACTGATTGATTGAACCTCTTTTTTTTTGCACATGGAGGTGGAGGCCTAAAGCGAAAAGGTTTTATAAAACCCAGCTGAAGGCCTAGGACTGGGGCAACAGCGTGTGTGCCCGCAAAGAGGGCTCTGCGTGCCACCTGTGGCACACGTGCCATAGGTTCGCCACAATGGCTATAGTCCATTCAGCAAAGCAGACTGGATTTATGATATGCTTTAATAGATGTTAGTGCCACAAGAGATTGTCTTTCTCAGGTGCCTTCCTTTCCCCATCCTATGTTTTTTCATCCACTCTGGATCAGGTGCAGAAGGAACAAGGGTGGAGGTGCCTTGATTTTCCATGCCAGCCAGCCACTCTCAACCACTTTTTTTTTCTTTTTACGACGCTGTAATCCCTTAATTTGGGGTAGAGTTGGGGAGACTTGAATGGAGCTGAACATTTACTGGCCGGACGCCCTTCCTGATGCCTATGTGGGGTTCACAGAAGATATTTTTTTTCTTTGCTCCCTGAGAAATATCTGCTGCTCATTAAGACTGAACTCTCAGCCTTCCAAAGGGGATGAAGCGTCTTCACCTTATGCTCTCACGCTTCACCAGATAGTCTTCCCAGATTATAACTGCCAGAATGCTTCGATAGGCAACAGAAGTGAAGATTATCATTTAATTGTTCCCTCACAGAGGGAGATTTCAATATGCCAAACATTTGGGATGGGAGACAAACTTCCCAGCTGCTGCCTGAAGTGGTACAGTTCAGGAAAAACATGCGACGTTGCAAAATAAATCGTACTCTAGAGTAGAGACCCCCAAACTTTTGGGCACAAGGGACCAGTTCCATGGAGATGTTTTCCCGCGGACCGGAGGATGCATGGTTTTGTGTGCTGCCTGCATCCCAGAGATGGGGCTTTGCTTGTTTGTGCGGACCAGTTGCAGCCCTGTGCCAATCCACAGACCGGGGATTGGGGACCCCTGCTCTAGAGGGATGCCTTTCACTTATCCCCCTTCATTTGCACCATGTATTATTTGCATTAAGACCCCTCTCAATGCTTAGTCCTTAACTTACAACTATTCATTTAATGACCGTTCAAAGTTACTTAAAAAAGGGGAGTTAGGACCGTTTTTCACACGACCCATTGCAGCATCCCCATAGTCACGTGATCAAAATTCAGACACTTGGCATGTACTTATGACGGTTGCAGTGTCCTGGGGTTATTTCATCATCTTTTGCAAACTTCTGACGAGCAAAGTCAACGGAGAAGCCAGATTCACTTAACAACCGTGTCACTAACTTAACAACTGCGGTGATTCACTTAACTATGGCAAAAAGAAGTTGTAAAATGGGGCAAGCTGACTTAACTGCCTCACTTAGCCACACCAATTTTGGGCTCAGTTGTCATCATACATGGAGGACTAACTGTACTGCATTCTTTCAGATGTTTGCATTGGACTCTGTGATGGTTTTTGTAGTCACAAGTGACACATTTCTTCCATAGTTACACCGACATCCCCCGGACTTGGGGGGGGGGATCTTGCTTCCAAGCAGGTCAATGAAATAACAGCCTATGCTGTAATGTTTTCTCTACCTGGGCAAAATTCTGTCTGTTTAAACTGAATAGGGTCTAGACCTCCTTAATAGGCGACTGATGCCCTGAAGACACAAGGAATAGACAGGATTTCAAGAAAGCACAAACAGCACAATCGTAAGCTTTTTTTCCCCCAATTATTATTGTAATACTTTCCAGTAATGGACTGCTTATCCGTATATTTATTAAGGCTTTGCTCAGAAGTATACCTTCCATTGTCAGTTTATAGACCCTTTATGTAGACCAGGGGTTCCCAACCAGGGGTGCGAGACGATATTCCAGGGGGTGCGAAAACTTGGATTTTCAAAATTATAATGTATATGCATAATTCGTTGCCATTATTTCAAACTTTTGTAAGGGATGCGAGAATGTATCAGAAGCGCTCCTGGGGTGTGCGGGGTGTTAGAAAAGGCTGGGAGCCACTGCTGTTTTAGAGAATACCCCTCATCCAGATTTCAGCGCTCAGGGCTTAGGATTTCCACTTGACTGAACCGCAGCGAAATCCCAAAGGCGTTTTGAGCACCGGAATGAACTCGCGGAGCGCACGCAGCGGCGCTTCAAAGCTAGACATTACCTAGGCAGAACCGAGAGGACTTGCCCACGGACTGAGCCAAGCTAAGGCAGTCTTAAAGCTACATAAATTAAATATTTTTTTTAAAGATGCACTTGAAACTCAGGCGTGCAACCAGGCGCGCGCGCGCGGACGGCGAAGTCAAACACACACACACACACACACACACACACACCCCGAAATGCAGAACTTAAGCGACCGGGCTGGCCCCAGACTTCGCCCAAGCGAGGGGAGGAGAGGCGCCCACGCACTTACTTAAGAGGCTGTCTTGGTGAGAGCCGTTGACCTGCCCATCCGGGTGGATCTGGAGGTGGAAACCGATGCCCACCCTGCAGTAGAGGCTGCCCGTTCGACGTCCGGAGGGACTCCACTTAAAACTGCTCATCTCCGCGCCGCCGTTTTGAACTCCGACGGAGGGGGAGGAATAAGAGGAAGGTGCTGGAAAGGAGGAGGAGGAGGAGGAAGAAGAAGAAGAAGAGGAGGAGGAAGAGGAAGAGGAGGAGAGAGACGAAGTGGCGGGGCGATTTCCAAGATTGCTGCTGCTGCTGCTGCTGCTGCCGCCGTTGTGGTGCTCGGCCTCTCCAAATTGCGCCACAGGGGGCCGCGGGTACGCCAGAGCCAGGAGGATCAAGTGGCTAAGCAAGAGGAGGAGGAGGAGGTGGTGGTGGTGGCAGCTGGAGAAAGGCAGGCTCATGCTTCCAGCCCGAGGGACGCGCCTGGCATTTTGGAGGAGGAGGAGGAGAAGCGGCGGCGGCTGCTGCTGCTGCTGCTGCTCCCGCCGCTGCTGCTGCTCCCGCCGCCGCCGCCGCTGCTGCTGCTGCACCTTCGGGGCGGCCGGCCGTGCGCTCCGCCGCGCTGGGAAGGCGGCATAGTCGGCCCGCGAGAGGGAGAGCGCGGTCCGAGAGCGCGGCGCTGGCACGGAGATATTTATAACCCGGGTGATCTCACAGCTCTCTCGACATGCCTGGAGTCTAAAGGAGGCTCGCTTCGGCAGACCTTCCCAGGCGGGGTGGGAGTGGGGGGTGGAAGGAGGGGGCGGAGGTGGAGACGCGTCTCGCAGGACCACCGAGGAGGAGGAGGAGGAGGAGGAGGAGGAGGAGGAGGAGGAGGAAACGGCGAAGAAGGACGCCGGGCAGGCGAGGGTCACCCCTGGTCACAATGGAGAGCGCAAGCCGGCACTTTTACGCACCAGCCGCGCTTTTACGCACCAGCTGGTGGGTTTGGGTTTGCCTCCCCACCGGCAAAGGTTCCCGAATTGGGAGGAAGAGAGAGGCGAGAGCCAGGGCGGGGGATCTCTTTTTAGCGAGGGGTGGAGGCGGGTGCCAGGCTGCTGCCCCAGAATGGCTACAGGCGGTGTAGTAGGGCTTGACGGAAGCGCGGTTCGGTCCCCACCTCTCCATCTTGCGCTTCTGGGTGGCTCTCCAAAAGGAGGAGTGGATTGAAGGTGACTTACACGCTAGTGTCCCGCGGAATCCCCCGCTTCATGATTTGACGCTTGCCCAACTTTCTCAATTTGAAGACGCGTGGACTTTCAATGGCTGGGGAATTCTGGGAGTTGAAGTCCACGCATCTTCCAGCTGCCAAAGCTGAGAAACATACCGGCGCGGGGGGGGGGTTTACAACGTGCGGCGGGGAGAGAGAGAATTCAGTGGAAGGGCTAAGAAGGGTTCTGTCCCAGTAGCCCAGTGTTTCCCAAACTTGACAATTTTAAGGCATGTGGACTTCAACTCCCAGAATTCCACAGCCAGCAATGCTGGCTGTGGAATTCTGGGAGTTGAAGTCCACATGCCTTAAAATTGTCAAGTTTGGGAAACACTGCAGTAGCCCTTAGTCGCGATGACAACGAAACCTCGAGGCTCGGCGGCGGGGTTTACACAAGGAAAAGAAGCCTGGGTCGCATTTATAATCCCTGGGTTTCTACATTCCCAGTCCCGATTGCCTATATAAGATTCGGATCGGGCTGCACACAAAAGTAGATCTAACAAGAGGGATGAGAGGGAAGAAAGGAGAAGAGAGAGAAAAGAGTAAAGGAGGGGAGAAGGAAGTAGGAAGGTTAGAGAAGAAGAGAAGTGGGGAGAAGTGGTGAAGGAAAGAGAAGAGGAGAGGAAGAAGAGGGAAGTAGGGAAGAGAAGAAAGGGAGAAAGAAGGTAGAGAAGAAGGAATGTGGATACAGTGAAAGGGGAAATGGGCGAGCAACACCAAAAGTCATGTGTATGCATTTATTTCATTTTATTAAAAGCATCTTATATGTGACTGTAAAAAGAATGTATGTTAACGTCTGATAAATATCACGGTATATGTATAGGGGAGAATTTGGAAAAATAAAAAATAATTATTATTATTTTTTAAAGTAGATCTAACAAAGCAACCAGCACCGCGATCCTCAAGACGGCCTGTTGTCGGGAGGGGGGGAGAGAGGGAGACGGGAGCTGTGTTTTATTATCTCATAAGGCAGGCTTGTTGGCTGGGGATTGTGGGATTCAGAGTACCACGCGGGCGCGTGCAAGGTTGCAGCCTGAATTTGCGAGCCCGTTTCGGTCTGCATCAACCAAGCAGCCAAGGTGGGCGGGAAAGAGGCAACATCAGCGGCGAAAGTTGAGAGCGAAACTATGCAGAGTACGAATCCTTTTATAGTCTGGAAAGTCTCGCTGGAGCAACGATTCCAGGTGGAAAATCCATCCAGGCCTGGAAGGGCGAGTCTTCCGCTGACTCCAACGGATAAACCTAGATTATTTCTAGCTGACACCAGCCGGTTAACTGTGATACCTTTCTGCGCATGCTCAATTGGCTACATCCCGGTTCTTCCCCCCCCCCCCCCCAGTTTCCAGCGCCGCAAATGACCCAAAAAAGAGGATCTGTGTTTGAAGTGCGGGAAACGTGGTGTAGCTGTTTGAGCTTCGGGACATCTGCGCTTTTTTTTTTTTTTTTCCTTCCTTAGCTTAAAAGCGCTGCGATTAAGGCGCGTTGCAGTGCTGGTCGTCTTTCGTGGCACCTACAATCCGTGTCTCTCATTTCACACCGTGGGTCAGAGGGCTTCTAATTGTCCTTGGGTTGGGTGAAAAGCGTGGAAGATTCCCCTCTCCATCCCGCGTTTTAGCTTGGCGAGAGTTAACCTGGGTTAGATATTCTCCTGGCATCGGGCGTTGCCCGTCTGATGAGCTGCAGGGTTCACCGGTCAGCTTAGTCACCTAATCGAGTGGAAACGTGTCGTGTGAAGGTAGCCAGAGCGCGGGGAAGGAAGGACTGACACCTGGGGGCGCGCATCGCTGGCAGCGCCGTGTTGGGGACGCCAGACTCCTCTCGAGGTGGTTAGACGACAAGTCCCATCAGCCCAGTCTTCAACCCCAAAGCCGGATGATGGGAGTTGTAGTCAACCCCAGACGCGCCTGGGTAGCAGGGAAGGGCGCAGCGCGTCCCAAGGTCGGAAAGGCTCGGGAGCTGCTTTGTTCTGCGCCCTGCGCGCTTCCAGCGGACGCCTTGCCCGGCCGATGAATTATTCACCCGACGTGGCGATGATGCCAGACCCAAAAGCGCGCCCGCTCCCCCGCTGTGCCAGCCGCCGCCGCCGCCGCCTCCTCCTCCTCCTTCAGTCTCCCTTTCCGCGGCCCTGTGTGCGTGAGACCTTGGCTGTCTCCTCTCTCGAGCACCGACCAGAAGCCCCCTTTGGCTGTCTGGGTGAGGGTGGCTGGATGCGTAACTGACCGAAGTTGCTTGGCCCACTTCTTGTAAAAAACCTTAGGAGGGTGTTTTTCCTCAGGGATGAGAAGGGGATCAAATTGTCTGCCATTCACAGTATTTCCTGGCCCCGTTTTTATACACACTGCACGTACACAACCACAAGGTAAGTTTCCATTTTGGCCTGTCCTGGTTAGCTTTAATTGTGGTCTGTTGGCCAGAGAGCCGTTCGTGGGTGATATCAAGGAAAATCATGGTTTATGAAATGCGATTTGAAGCTCTCTCTCTCTCTCTCTCTCTCTCTCCCTCCCTCCCTCTCTCCCCCCTCCCTCCCTGTCCTCTCTCTCTTTCTCTCTCATAAGTTATGGGAGCTTCATCACTGGAAACTTTCAAAAAGAGATTGCACTGCCATCTGTCAGAAATGGTGTAGGGTCTCCTGCTTGGGCGGGGAACTGGACTAGATGACCTCCAAAGTCCCTTCCAACTCTGTTCTTCTATTCTATTCTATTCTATTCTATTCTATTCTATTCTATTCTATTCTATTCTATTCTATACTATTCTATTCTATTCTATTCTATCATTCTATTCTATTCTATTCTATTCTAATTCTATTCTACTCTACTCTACTCTATACTCTATTCTACTCTATCTAATCTATCATCTCTCTTTCTATCCATCCGACCATCCATCTATCCATCCCTATCCATCTCTCTCTCATAGGGATGGAGGATGGATGGTCGGATGGATAGAAAGAGAGATGATAGATTAGATAGAGTAGAGTAGAGTAGAGTAGAGTAGAGTAGAATAGAATAGAATAGAATAGAATAGAATAGAATAGAATAGAATAGAATAGAATAGAATAGAATGAGATCACCTTATCACATTTGGAAGACCTGGCAAGTGGCCTGCATTTATGGCAGTTTGCAGCATCCCACAATCATAGGAGCACAGTTTATCGGGGTTTTTTTGTGCCAGAAACTGGCCTTTAATTTACAGTTTCCGGCAAAAAAAAAAAAAATTCCATCACGAAAAATGGATTTGCTTAATGACTCCAGCATTCACTTAACGATTGTGGTATTCACTTAATGACCACTGCCCAAAAAAAGCAGGTGTGATCATGTTGGTGACCTGCTTCATGACCGGCATGAGTTAAGAAGTCTGATTCTGGACTCAATTACATTGTTAGTTGAAGACAACCTGCATGTCTTCCAATGAAATACAATTTATTTTCTCTTAAGGACAATTGATCATTAAATAAACAATAAAGGAGAATGTTTGTAGCTTGACACAAAAGCTCCTTGGTGCTCTCTGAGCTTGGTTGTTTTCTTGCAGACATTTCAGTCATGACCCAAACTAGGTGACATCATCAGTGCTAGCTATAAGCAGGTAATATTTAAAGTTAGATAAAGAAGTAATGTTTACAAGGATAGAAATAAATGGGGCCTGGCAAATCACTTGTATATAAACAAAGAGAGAATCCGACTCCCTTCCAGCACTGATGGTGTTACTTAATTGGATAATGAAATGTCTGCAAGAAAACCACTAAGCTCAACAAGGAGCAAGGAGCCCTCCTCATTTTACTGATATTTGCCGACTTCTTTCATCTATCATTTATACCTGCATACACAGAGAGACTCCAGACCACACACCTTTTGCTGTAGATCAGGGGTGTCAAACTCAATTTCATTGAGGGCTGCATCAGCATTGCAGTTGCCCTCAGGGGGCCGGGTGAGTGTGGCCAGGGTGGGTGCGGCCTACTGGGTGGGTGTGGATGGAGTGGTTGTGGCCTACTAGGTGGGTGTGGCCAGCTCTACATCGTTTGCGTCAAGGCTGCCTGTGGGGCCTGGGCAGGAGTGGGACAGATCTGAGGGTCTCTGGCAGAAGGGGGTGGGACCAGGGCAAGTGCCAAGGCATGGTCCACTGGAGGAGCCACACTATTCCTGTCAGGCCATGTGGTGGTGGGGGGGCTTATGGAGCTAAGGTTGAATGTGTTTCAGCATAGATGGCCACCACAAAATTGTATATTGGCTCCCAGCTGGCCTGGGCCAGGACCAACGCAGCGGGGGCCATTCCCTCACTGTTTCCAGGATGGCTTCACGGGCCACATGAAACCACTTCGTGGGCCGTATGCGGCCCCCGGGCCTTGTGGTTGACATGTCTGCTATAGAGCATCTTTGATCAGCTTCTTTGTTGAAGAATTTTCATCCAGAGTTGAATGAGACACACACACACACACACACACACACACACACACACACAAACAGATTTGGATTGAATGAAGCAAATCTATATTCCGGAGATGCAGCAATTTGTTCAAAGAATTCTACCCTCCGTTTTGTATACCAGTTTTTAGGTCTTAAGTACAAGAACAAGCATTTTTATATTCTGGCAATACAGTATCTGCGATCTCCCCATTCCTTGACATTTTTGCACCGAGCCATCTGTGTCTTCTCCATGCTATTTTAACCCCTTTTGCGCCAAACCATCTGTGTTTGCAAATGGGTCTTCGTAATAAATCATTTTTGTTTTTCTGAGCAAAAATTTCATCCACCAAAATGACAGTGCGAGCTTAAAACTAGAAAACCCACAAAGAACGGAACGAGGTGAGCCTGTCGAAAAGTCTTCTTATCTGGAACTGTGCAGGAAAAAAATTAGCAAAAGAAAACAGCCCAAACAGATGGTTATTTTCTTTGTCGGTTGGATGAAAATGTCCAAGTTCTTTTCTGCCTGAGTTGGAACTTCAGTTAATAGAACTTAGGGACTTTCTCTTAAACTTAGCAATACAGCAATTATTGTCAATTGCAGGTAGTCCTCGAATTACAGCTAAGGGGGACATGTGTGAAGTGAATTTTGCCCCATTTTACGACCTTTCTTGCAACAGTTGTTAAATGAATCGCTGCAGTTGTTAAGTTAGTAAGACTTGTTTAGTGAATCTGCTTCCCTCATTGACTTTGCTTGTCAGAAGGTCGCAAAAGGGGATCACGTGACCCTGGGACACTGCGACCGTCATAAAATAGGAACCCATTTTCCAAGCGTCTGGATTTTGAACATGTGATCATGGTTCAAATGGTTGTAAGCCTGAAAAACAGCCGTAAGTCACTTTTTTTCACTAAGTGAACTGTCCAAAGCCAAGGATTACCTATACTGCCTCTTATATAGCCCTTCGGTGTCAAAGCACATATGTCCATGCAGCCTCTGTCTGTAACTCCTTAAACACGTATTTTCCTGGGATAGGCAGTTTTATTATGAACAATGTAAAAGAGGACTGTTGAGATGTGCTGAACAATAAAGTAAGGCAGTCAATAAGACAAAGAAAGCAAAAAAATAGAAAACTGTAGTGTGTACCAACCTTATTCATTCTACAACTCCATTTTGAACATAATATTTGTAGCTCAGGGCTGAATTGTAGGGTCTTTGGTGCTCTCTGAGCTTGATTGTTTTCTGTAGACATTTCATTACCCAACTAGGTAACATCATCAGTGCTTGCAAGGGAGTAGGGTTTGATCTTTGTTTATGTACAAGGGCTTGCCATGCTCCACTTATTTCTATCCTTGTAAACATTGCTTCTTTAACTAGCTTTAACTGTTACTTCCTTATCTAACTTCTAGCAGGAGTTAGCCTGCTGGCTGGGAAATTGTGGAAGTTGAAGTCCACCCATCTTGCCAAGGTTGAGAAATAGTGCTTTATAGTATGCGTTTTCCCCTCTGATGAAGGCAGAAAATAAAACAAAAGACTTGGCTTTCATGTGTATTTGCAGGAATGTGATCTTACAGAAATCAGCAGGTGAAACTTCATGTCATAAGAATCATCATCCCCGTGAAATGTTTGCTTGAAAGAGAAACTGAGAAACCTTGGGAATGTAGGGGGTGATCAGGCTGAATCTGAGGGAGGGGGTCAAGGATGTCATCAGTTTGGAATCTCTTTGTGCCCTCAAGAGATTTAAGACCAGCCCTCCTTGAATTCCGTTGACTCTTCTCTATCGGAATGGGACAACTTGGTAGGGCCAACTCAGTGTGGCCCCAACTCACCATGGCCAACTTGCAGCGGGACAACACTCTGTTGCCAACTTATCATGGGCCAAGTCTCTGTGGGACAATTCAACAGTTCAGTTTAAGTTTAAAGTAATTAAAACATTATTTTAATTTTTGTCACTCACATCTCATTTTGTCCCTCCTTTTGCAGAATTCTGTTCCACCATTTCTTCAATATTAGTGTAACTCTTGTCCCGCTGTGAGTTCTCCGCACAACGATTGTGGCAAGTTGGCCCTGGCTAATTGGCGGGGTGAGTTGGCCATGCCGAGTTGGCTGCACCACATTGTCCTAGACCAGTGGTGGCAAACCTATGGCACGGGTGCCAGAGGCGGCACTCAGAGCCCTCTCTGTGGGCATGCACACCATGCCCCGAAGATGGCAACCATCCCTCCTCAACCAGCCGCCCGCTAACTCGCCAAGGTCCCACTTGGCTGGATCCACCCCAGCACGGCTGGTTTCCCTCCCCCCCCCCCCGGTCCCATCCCTCCTGGCCTCGCATTCTCTCCTTTTCCTGGGCACGACCCACTGCATCACCTCCTCAGCTGTCAGCCGTCCGTCCAGCTCAGAGGTGGCTTCTCTAAACTGCTGGCAGTGGGCTGCAGAGCCCCAGGGTGCGCTGGTAAAGGAGCCAGCAGGCTGTGGCTACTGACGGACACTGTTGGCCCCCATGCGCTCTCTGGCCTCTGTCTGTGGGGGCCGATGGTGTCAGGCAGCAGCCGCCCTGGCCCCTGCCTCGCCTTGCCCTGCGACAATGGCACTCCTGCCCTGCCTTGCTTTGCCTCACCTCACCCCGCAGGATGAGCCTCCTGCCCACTGCCCCACCTGCCAGAGACCCCCTGGATCTTCCCCAACCCTGCCCAGCCCCACAGGCGTCCCTCCCCACGAGCAACATTGAGGTGACCACGCCCACCTTGGCCACACCCAGTCTGCCATGCCCATCACAGCCATGCCTACCCAGTGGGCCATGCCCACTTGGTACCCGGCGATAAATAAGTGGGTTTTGGGTTGCAGTTTGGGCACTCGGTCTCTAAAAGGTTCGCCATCACTGTCCTAGACTCCATATCTACCACCAATTTGCATTGACCATTAATAGTTAAGATTCTGGTTTAGAGACAGCATGAAATAAACTTGCATTCATTTTGGACCTAACCTTTGCTCCTGGTTTCTCCTACCTGACAGGGAAATCTCTTAGGTGCTAACCTCTTTGAGCTTCTGCATCAGTTTTATGAAGATGCTGTTAAATAGCAATATTAAAAAGCATCTTCATAAAAGCTAATTCAGAGGCCCTTATTCCAGATGTTACTGTGTGAATAATTTATCCAGAAGAACAGAAGCAGTTGTGATTACTTGAAGCAGAGAAAGGCTGCGGCCATATGTTGCGTAGCCACCAAATCACATTCATTCATTCATTCATTCATTCATTCACTTATTTTTCCTATTTCTAAACTGTCCATCTTCCTCCACCTTTCTATATAGACCTTGAAGATTACTCTATCACTAAAAGCAGCAAACAGATTCCCCAACTTTTGGAAAGGGGATAAAGATGAAAACCATAAATCAGCCATTAACATAACACAAAATAACCTAAAAAAAAAATATCAAAGAATGATGCCAAACTCTGCTTTAAAATCAGACACACTCTCTTTGTAGCCCTCCAGCAAGCTTGTGTTTCTTCTGAGATAATATTCTACAGAACGTCAAGTATAATCTGTTAGAAAGAGTGCCCAAGAGAAATTTCACAGTCAGATCAAAACTGGAATCGTCCCGTCATGATTTGTAAGACAAGCATTGCTATGCTTATATATCTATAAAGTTTATTTTAAAAATCTACATATAAAATAAACATAAAAACGTAGTGCAGAAACGTACACAGAAGCATTAACAGACAAATGCAATGCACTAAACACCTAACTTAAAAAACATAAAGCCCATTTTTGCCCTTGAAGTTCCTCACAGATCCAATAACCAATGACCATTATAATTACTATTTAAATTTTCCCTTATTTCTCCTTATTTAAATCTATAAAAGCCTTTATCACAGAGCTATTTCCCCCCTACTTTTATAATGTAATCTATAAGCAGACTCCAGTCTGCAATCATAGCCACTTTAGATTTCTCTCCTACTAGATGTGTTAGTTTTGCCATCTCTGCCACGTTTATAGCTTTAAATATCCACCCTCCAGCAGTTGAAGCCTCTTTATTTTTAAGGCTGATTTTGCCATTTTTGATTTTCCCCAAACTACAGAAAATTCACTAAGAACAGGTGGACAATCAAATGCTTTTCCACTGGAAATATGGGACTTCCTCCCACTAGAATTACAGAAAATATTATTTTATACTGCATCCAGTTTTGGTCACCATGATGTAAAAAAAACAGAAAGAGTACAGAGAAGAGCAACAAAGATGATCAGGGGACTGGAGACTAAAACATGTAAAGAATGGTTGCTGGAATTGGGTATAGTTTAATGAAAAGAAGGACAAGGGGAGGGGGACGTGATAGCAGTGTTCCAGTATCTCAGGGGCTGCCCCAAAGAAGAGGGAGTCAAGCTATTCTCCAAAGCGCCTGAAGGCAGGACAAGAAGCAACGGATGGAAACTAATAAAGGAGAGAAGCAACCTAGAACTAAGGAGAAACTTCCTGACAGTTAGAACAATTAACCAGTGGAACAACCTGCCTCCAGAAGCGGTGAATGCTCCAACACTGGAAGTTTTTAAGAAGAGACTGGACAGCCATTTGTCCGAAATGGTATAGGGTCTCCTGCCTGAGCAGGGGGTTGTACTAGATGACCTCCAAGGCCCCTTCCAACTTTATTACTATTATTACTATTACTATTATTCTTTATTTGGTTGGTTGATTTACAGATAGTCCTCGACTTACAACAGTTCATTTCGTGACCGCTCGAATTTACAACAGCACTGAAAAAAGTGACTTAAGAGCATTTTTCACACTCACGACCGTTGCAACATCCCCATGGTCACGTAATCAAAATTCAGATGCCTGTCAGCTGATGGCTGCAGTATGCCAGGGGTTTGCGACCTTCTGACAAACAAAGTCAATGGGGAAGCCAGATTTACTTAACAACCACATTACTAACTTCACAAGTTCGTGATTGCAACTGTGGTCAAGTAAGGTTGTAAAACGGGACAACGTTCACTTAACAAATGTCTCACTTAGCAACATATATGTTGGGCTCAATTGTGATCGTAAGTCGAGGACTGCCTGTATACCCCACCTTTTGATTTAATGAGTACTGAATTCTAATACAATTGAAATCAATGACTAGCTATTTTGTTGTTGTTGTTGGAAAGCAAAGCACCACAAAATACGCTATTTGGCCCTTAACGCCTCTTCTCATCAAGACTTGCTCCTTTGCACAATATGGATTTTCTGCGCGTTTTAATGACGGCAAATGTTTTTAGCGTGTGGACTTAATTTTTCCCTTTATCCTCCCTGCCTTTGGCCAGCAAAGAAACACCTGTTGTCTGGATATAAACATCTGTTGATAGAAACTGGAAATGGTGACAGGAGAGTAGAAAATAGAAAAAAATCCTTAGAGTTTTCACAAGAAATAGAAGAGAAAAAAGCACCTGTTTGGCGCAACCTGAAGACCCAGTGACAGTTCGGGGATTTCAGCCCAGCTTTTAACTTGAGATAGTTGTGGCTACCACATCTGTTAACAGGGAGACAAAATTGCTAGATTTGAGACTGGTCTTTTTTTATAAAAAAAAATAAAGTAAAATAAAATAGAGCAGAAGCAGTTGTGGACTGTCAGCCACCCCTCCGTGCTTAAGCTTCGTGGATTATTACCAGATTCTTTTAAGAGATTATTATAGAAATGCAACAAGGATGTGTGGAATCTGAACAGCAAGGAAACGAGGGCTGGGGAATTAAAAACCAAGATGCAGATAGTCCTCAACGTACGACCACAATTGAGCCCCAAACCTCTATTGCTAAGTGAGGTTTAGTGCGCTTTTCCCCATTTTATGATCTTTCTTGCCACCGTTGTTAAGTGGATCACTGCGGCTGTTAAGTTAGGGATGGACCTGCCGAGCCTAGGATAGCTAACTTCAATTGTTCTACTCTCCTAGAATTATTTTACTGTCCTTCTTTCCGTGGGATTGAAGGCAGTCAGAAAAGCTGCAAATAGCGCAAAGATCCAGGTGCCTGCTTCTGAGGAAGCTAAGATGGGTTCCAGACAACCTAGAGCAGACATGTCAAACACAAGGCCCAGGGGGCGGATGCAGCCCGCAAAGCCATCCTGAAAACAGTGAGGGAACGGCCCCCGCTGCCTTGGCCCAGGCCGGCCGGGAGCCAATGTACAATTTTGTGGTGGCCATCTATGCTGAAACGCATTCAGTCTTAGCTCCACAAGGCCGTCTAGAAACAGCTAGGAACCAGCCCCTGCCGCATCAGCCCCACCCCCTGGGTGCATGCTGGGGAGGTGTCACCCTTTGTGAGGAATGAAGAAATGGGCCATGCCTTGGCGCTTGCCCGGTCCCACCCTCTTCTGCCAGAGACCCTCAGATCTATCCCTCTCCTGCCCAGGGCCCCACAGGCACCCTTGACGTGAACGATGTAGAGCTGGCCATGCCCACCCAGTAGGCCACACCCACTCCATCCACACCCACCCAGTAGGCCGCCCCCCCCCCAGGGCAACCGCAGTGCTGATGCGACCCTCAATGAAATTGAGTTTGACACCCCCGACCTAGAGCTCTGCATTGTCCACAGTCAATAAAACCCTAAATTACTTAGAACCCCAGTGCTTAAAAATCCATTTCCCTGAATGCCACCCACTTCACACATTCAGAAAGAGCCTGTTAGCATCTTTTGAGTGTAACCCATGTTATTAAGGGCAGAAGCTTTCACGAGCTGCAACTCACTTCATCAGTTAATCCACACCATCCAGTGTTTCTCAACCTTGACAATTTTAAGGCATGTGGACTTCAACTCCCAGAATTCAACAGCCAGCAATGCTGGCTGTGGAATTCTGGGAGTTGAAGTCCACATGTCTTAAAATTGTCAAGATTGAGATGAACATTTTTTTCCTATTTAGTTCGTATTTACAGTTTGCATTTTTTATTATTTTTAACTTTTCTTTCCTTTCTTTTTTTCTTTCCTTCCTTTTTTCCTTTCTTCCTTCTTTCCTCCACTTTCTTTTCTTTCCTTCTTTTCTTCTCCTTCCTTCCTTCCTTCCTTCCTTTTTTCTTTCTTTTTTCTTTTTTTGAAAAATAATTAAAGATAGCACTGTTGAGATTTATTAAGATATGTATAAGCAAAAAAATGTATTTATAAATGCGATAATGAAATTTATATTGAATTTTGATATAATTAGAAATGTATTTGTTTAAATATGAAATAGAAAATGTTAAGGGAAACAGATGATGTAACCTGAGATATCTACTAAGGACTGTATTATTGAATTATTGTTTAACTCAATTACCACACTGCCTTCCAAATACCGATATGTAAAACTGGAAAATCAATAAAATATCTTTTTTAAAAAAAAAGATAGCACTGTTAAGAAGAAATATATTTTGGTGAGAAAGAGAAGAATTTATTTCTGGAGTTAATAATGTTTAAATAAAAAAAAACACTTGGGGCACCTGAATAATAAATGAATATGTTAGTTTAAGATTAAATATTTGCAAAATTAAGAAAGCATGATACAGGATCTTTGGGATGGATAATGAGTTTGTAAACTTTTATGGATCAATGAAATTTACATAGAGTGATATATTCACTGAAAATTTGTTTTAGAAATGTTTTAATGAGCTTATAACAATATAAATAGATAGAGAATGTTAGTTTATTTTTAATTATATAACTTGGATGAAATGTTATATTAGTGAATGAATTGGTTTTAGAAAGATATTGACTTGATTATAATGTTTTTAAATAAATGGAGAGTTCATTAAGTTTAAGTTTAAATGTATGAAGAAATATAGGTTTTTACAGATTAAATTTTTTTATTGATTAATGCAGTTGATGGTTAGGCATAGTAATGAATGAACTCATCTGAAAATGTATTAATTTGATTATAATATTCTATATAGATAGGGAAATTTTTAAGAAATAATGTGCATATATTTACTATGTTATTGTTTGTTTTTTAAAAAAATTGATCCCCATGTTTCCACGTGGGTTCTTAAGCTGTGTTGGTGTAAAATGGAAAACTAATAAAATTGTTTTGGAAAAAAAAGAAGAAGAAATATATTAATTTTTTAAAAATCATTTCTTGTCCAAAGGACCATCTGTAAATCCACATATCCATAGGGATATGGGGCTTTTAATACAGACCCATGTCTTCTTTTCCTCTTTTTTGCTATGGGTCAGAGGTCTCTCGCTCTTAAGCTGCCATCCATTGCCTTTCCGGTGCTTTCTGCAAGGACAGCAAAATTCTTTTAGAAAGAGGTACGGTATGGAAAGTACTCTGAAATATTCCTTCTCCTGAACAACTGCAAGCCGGAGCTGTGCTGAAGGAAAGCCGGCTCCTTTTCTTGGATTCTGAGACCCCAGGGCCAGGCCTTTAGGATCTGAGGGCAGGGATCAAATTGCTTGGGGTCCCAAATGGATCTTGGCTTCCTGCAGCAGCTGTTTCTTTTTTCCTTTTTTTTTTTTCCTTTTTTAATATATAAATTTTATTGAATTAAAAAAAGGAATTGAAAACATTGAACATGGTAAATCAACATTTGACAGACATCTCAGTCCACATTTACATTAATTACAAATAAATCTCTTTACAGTAACATCATTCTAATCTCAATCTTGGCTTTTCTCATTACAATGACCTCCATTTTTTTCCCCCACCATCTATAAAATTTATTCCATATTGGATAAAAAAAATTTGATTCATCCTGATTTTTTTAATCTTTTAGTTATCCTGTCTAATTCTGGGCAATACGTGATTTTCTGAATTAAAGCTTCCCCACTCGGTACATCCGTAGCTTTCCATTGTTGCGCAATTAATATCCTTGCCTCTGTAACCACGTGAATGAATAAATATGTGTCATCTTTACTTACATTTTTTTCAAGAATTCCTAACAGCAAAGTCTCAGGTTTGTACTGAATGTTTTGCATAGTCATTTCTATCAGCAGCTGATGTTTCAGGGAAGCTGGGCTGCAAATCCTATATAAATCTCATCTCTGGACAGACAGGCCTCAAGGGTTTCTGTGCTCTCCTAGCATTAGAGCAGTGGTTCTCAACCTTTTTAATGCTGCGACCCCCAACCGGTCGTAAGTCGAGGACTACTCAACCGGTCGTAAGTCGAGGACTGCTCAACTGGTGCAGCACCGTTTGCAGAATGGGACTTTTGGCGGGCTCAGCAGGCAGAGACAGCCTGGACAATTCCTATTGGCTTTTGAAAGCCAATAGAATTAGACTCTATTCAAGAAAGTCTATTCTATTGGCTTTCAAAAGCCAATAGAATAAAAGAGAGTAGCACAGCTAAGGAAAAGGGGAAAAAATGGCGGACTGAGTTGTTTGGCGACCCCCGTGAAATGGTCGTTCGACCCCAAATGGGATCCTGACCCACAGGTTGAGAACCACTGCATTAGAGAGATGAATGGAATACAGGCAGTCCTCGACTTACGATCACAATTGAGCCCAACATTTCCTTTCTTGAAAACCTCCAGTGATGGTTGGCATCTCTGGGAGACAAGCTGTTCCATTGGTTAATTTTCACTGTTGGGAAGTTTCTCCCTAGTTCCAGATTGGATCTCCCTTTAGTGAGTTTGCACCCGTTGCTTCTTGGCCCAGCCTTAGAAACTTTGCAGAATAAGTTGATCCACTCTTCTTTGTGACAGCTCTTTAAGTACAGGAAGAGAGTTATCATGTCACCCCTAATTCTTCTCTTCGTTAGGTTAGTTATACCTGGGCCCCTTAAACCATTTCTCATATGATTTTATACTGCAGAACCTTTATCACCACTGCTAATTTCTAGCCTGGTGACTTAGCCAGTAGATCAAACTAGCTTCATACAATTTATACTATGCAAAATAAATCTTCCAGCTGTATCGGTAACTTCTCCTAAATTTTCCTTTATTTAGTATATCAAAGGGAGATGGTAAGTCAATAAATGCTGTTCTATAATATTATCTCCCTTTCTGAAGCTTGCCTCTTCTGCTGCCATAATCTTGTACCCACTCAATCAATAAGTTTTAAAAAATAACTTGTATATGGTTTACACCCTATGCCAGGGGTCTTCAAACTGGGCCTTTTTATGACTTGTGGACTTCAACTCCCAGAATTCCTCAGCCAGGGTGCCCGGCTGAGGGATTCTGGGAGTTGAAGTCCACAAGTCATAAAAGGGCCCAGTTTGAAGACCCCTGCCCTATGCCTGTGGGATGAAAGCAGGGATTGCGATTTCCCCTGTTAAAATATTGGAATCACTACACTGTAGTAATTTTATGCACTGCCTAGTTATTTGTCATTATTTATTATTTTACATTTTTTTATCCTGCCTGTATTATTTTTTAGAAACAACACAAGATTAGGAACATGCCCAATATGCCTTCCTGCTTCTATTTTCCCCACAACAACCTCTCAGGTGGGGTGGGCTGAGAGAGAGGGATTAGCCCAAAGTCACCCAGCTGTTTTTCATGCCTAAGACAGGACTAGAACTCACAGTCTCCTGGTGATTGATCCAAAGTCACCCAGCTGGCTTTCATGCCTAAGGTGAGACTAGAACTCACAGTCTCCTGGTGATTGACCCAAAGTCACCCAATTGGCTTTTGTGGCTAAGGCGGGACTAAAACTCACAGTCTCCTGATGATTGGCCCAAGTCACCCAGCTAGCTTTCATGCCTAAGGCGGGACTAGAACTCACAGTCTCCTGGTGATTGGCCCAAAGTCATCTAGCTGGCTTTCATGCCTAAGGCAGGACTAGAATTCACAGTCTCCTGGTGATTGACCCAAAGCCACCCAGCTGGCTTTCGTGCCTAAGGCGGGACTAGAACTCACAATCTCCTACTGATTGGCCCAAAGTCACCCAGCTGGCTTTCATGCCTAAGGCGGGATTAGAACTCACAGTCTCCTGGTGATTGGCCCAAAGTCACCCAGCTAGCTTTCAAGCCTAAAGCGAGACTAGAACTCATAATCTCCTGATTTCTAGCCTTTTCCTTAACCACTAGACCAGTGGTTCTCAACCTTTTTAATGCCACGACCCCCATCTGGTCATAAGTCGAGGACTAAACTGGTTGTAAGTCGAGGACTAAACTGGTCATAAGTTGAGGACTACCCAACCGGTCATAAGTCAAGGACTTTCCCTGCCCGGGAGCGCTGTGCATGCATGGTGCCGCCCCCTGCACCGGCCGAGGCGTAGCTGGCAAGCGGCAGAGATGGAGCAGGCCGACCACCGGCTGGGCCACCAGCTGGCCCAGCCCAAGGGAGGTAAGGCACCCGCCGGAAAAGGGGAAAAAATGGCAGACAGCCTTGCTTGGCGACCCCCGTGAAATGGTCGATCGACCCCAAATGGGGTCGCGACCCATAGGTTGAGAACTGCTGCACTAGACCCAACTGCCCCCCCTCTTTTACAATACTGCTGTCGGTTCTAAATTTTCCTGTGAAAGCCACAACATGGGGAATAGGCCGACTTTATTCTGGCTCACAGTAATCTGATTTTTGTCCATTTCAACACCAACTTTCCTCCTCCCCCCCCCCCCCGGCAGGTGGCACGTGGCCTCCTCCGCTGTCTACATGCCCTCTCCAGGGACCAACGCGGTCTATTCCTGCACAGTTAAATTTGTTTGCTGCTGTCTGAACAAATACAGATCTTTGTTCTGGCTGAAATGTTTTCTGTGGCTGTTCAGCCAGAGGGCAGCAGGTTCAATCCCTTTCACAAGGGCTGCCTTTGAAATGTTAGATGGCGGGTTTTAGGTTTTCAGTCTCTTTTCTCCAGTCCGACTCCCAATTCCTGGCATTGCTGAGTATTTCAAGTGAACAGGAGTCACTGTGGAGGCTGTTTCATCTTCTCTGACTCCAACAGGTGCTGGGGGGGCGTTCGGGGTGTATAAATCTGGAGCATTAAGTTGTTGACTCTTCTGAAGCAAATTCAGTGAGCTTTGGATTTCGGTTACCATCGCAGCCCCCCTCCCCAATATCTCCTGGGCTTCAGCTCAGCCCGATGGCTGTTCCAGGCATCATTTGCAGCAGCAGCTCCGAAGCCGAAGCCGAAAGGAAACAAGAGAGGAGAGGGGAAGAAGGATTGTGTTGCACAGCCCTAGGCTCTGGGAAGGCAAGAAGATTGCCAGCAGCTGCAAGGGAGGGTCAAGGTGCTCAGGACCAGGCAGAACAGCACCCCCACACGGATCCTTGTCTTCAAGATTAGCCTGACCTAAGTCCAGATCAGTGGTTCTCAACCTTTTTAATGCCGCGACCCCAACTGGTTGTAAGTCGAGGACTACCCAACCGGTCATAAGTCGAGGACTTTCCCTGCCCGGGAGCGCCGTGCATGTGTGGTGCCGCCCCCTGCGCTGGCCGAGGCGTAGCTGGCAAGGGGCAGCGACGGCGCAGGGCAACCACCGGCTGGGCCACCAGCTGGCCAAGCCCAAGGAGTGTAAGGCACCCGCTGGGCCCCACGCACGCCAGCAACCCTCCCTGTGCCCGTCGGCCTCCCACCTCCCACCCCTGGCCCTCTTTTACTTACATTTTTAGTAGTTGCTCAGCAGGGAGGGGTGGAAACTTCCAGACAGCTCGCCTTCGCTGCAGACAATTTGCAGCACCCTTTGCAGAATGGGACTTTTAGCGGGCTGAGAAGGGCAGAGACAGCCTGGACAATTCCTATTGGCTTTTGAAAGCCAATAGAATTAGACTCTATTCAAGAGAGTCTATTCTATTGGCTTTCAAAAGCCAATAGAATAAAAGGGAGTAGCACAGCTAAGGAAAAGGGGAAAAAAATGGCGGACTGCCTTGTTTGGCGACCCTGTGAAATGGTCGTTTGACCCCAAATGGGGTCCTGACCCACAGGTTGAGAACCACTGGTCCAGATGGATGATGGCACCACCCCTTTAGCAACGGGCTAATCTGCAGAAGTAAGTCCACCGCAAGTCGAGAAGGGACTAGGCACGTTTTCCTTAATTAGATTGGACTTGGCCACTTTCTTACAAAGATTTGATCAGGCTGCAGTTAGTCCAGGTTTTGGGTTCACATCACACAACTGAACCTTGCCTTAACTGAGGGGCCACATGAGAAACCGGGACCGTTGCAGAGGGCTGAACCAATAGGGATGTGAAGGTGCACAAGCATGCATGCACGCACGTAACTAAATTGCGGGGGGGGGGGGAAGTCACTTTCAAAATAAAAATAAAACAGGCAGGCTGCACAGGGATGGCCAAAGGGCCAGATGTGGCCTGGGGGCTATAAAATGCCCAGAGGTGCCTTAACTGAATGGCATGGATTCACACAATACACTGTTAAAAGAAAGTGATTAGGAGGCTAGAGGCTAAAAGACGAAGAACGGTTGCAGGAATTGGGTATGTCTAGTCTAGTGAAAAGAAGGACTAGGGGAGATACGATAGGTGTGTTCCAGTATTTGAGGGGCTGCCCCAAAGATGAGGAGGGCAAACTATTCTCCAAAGCACCAGAAGGCGGGACGAGAAACAATGGATGGAAATTAATCAAGGAAAGAAGCAACCTAGAACGAAGGAGAAATTTCCTAACAGCGAGAACAGTCAACCAGTGGAATGGCTTGCCTTCAGAAGTTGTGGGTGCCTCATCACTGAAGGCTTTCAAGAAGAGACTGGACAGCCATTTGCCTGCTTGAGCAGGGGGTTGGATTAGATGACCTCCAAGGTCCCTTCCAACTCTGTTATTTTATGTTCTAATTCTGGTTTCGGATGGGTCAAAGAGCACAGGACAAATGCTTGAAGTGGAAGTAGAAATGTATTTAACAATGAAATGAACAGCTTAGCAATCAAAGGAGGGCCACACATGGAAAGACAAGACTAGAAATATTTATAGGAGAGTTTAGTCTTTGTTTTAGAAAGCGTGTGAACATGGTTGGCCTCGTTGGGTGGAGCTGGGGTTGAGCTGAATCCGGAAGACGAAGAGATGTAGTCTTCTCACCCTACAGATGAGATCTTCAACTCTTTGTGTGCCCAGATGTTGACCTTGGGTGATGGGTTTGAGTCCAGAGACTCTTGTTGAATGTATAAAGGATTTCCATATCTTGAGGGGATTTCTTGTGGTTTTGATTGTATTGCTGATATTTGCCAGTTTCCTAGTGAGAGGCGTGCTTAATCGGTTTCAGCCCAAGGGTTAATATGGGCAGAAAGGCTTAAGAAGTCTTCAGTTTATTGCTTGGGGTTCACTGACAGGCCAGGGATGGTCAGAGTCGGTGAGTGGTCTGGGTGGCAAAAGTGGCAGGAGGGTTTTGCCTTCTCACAACACTATACAACCAAATGGCTTATGCAATGTCAACCCAGCCTTCCGCCTGATAGAACCCCAAAGTTATCTCGTGAGTTTGGAACTCATTAAGAACTCTGTTTCCTCTTTTCATCATTTCCTGTTTCTGCTGTCTTCCATTCCCACGTCCACCTGCACTTCTCCTTCACTCAACATGCATGAAGAGGCTATTGACAGGCATAAAAAAAAAATCAGGATCACATGTTAAGTTCCAGTTAAGAAGATTTATTGCTCGTGCCTATATGCAAGAATCTGGCCGACTAACCACCAGCAGTAAATTGAGACTAGATAAGAATCAAGAGAATTCAAGAGCATCTGAACTTGAATCGCACGTGGCAACCTAAGGACTCCAGACTTATTCCTCTCTTGACTCTGCCCCCAGGCTCTGCCTCTTTTTTCTCCTACAGCGATAGGCTACAGGTTGCCCATTCCTACAATACCAAACATTATGTCTTGCTTCCAGCCAGGTATTTCTTTGACACCATGGTCCATCACACTACCAACTTCTTATTTAACTTTCCAGGCCCTTGGAATCCCTTGGAATGAATTTCTATGGAGCCAAAAATTTGCTCCCTTTCTTTTTGTGGTCTCTGCTTCAATGACTGGAATGACACATCATGGATTTATGGGATTGGTTAAATGCTCTCAGGAGGAGGAGGAGGAGGAGGAGGAGGAGGAGGAGGAGGAGGAGGAGGAGGAGGAGGAGGAGATGACTTCAGAAAAAGATCAAATTTGATTGCTCAGATCTTGGCAGAAGTTTTCAAATTAGATGGGAACTTCAGAACCATCCCATAGAACCAAGCACCATGCATGGGTTTATCCATTATATAAAGACATTAATACAATAATTCAAAGATGTCATCTTCTCTGCAGTGTCTTCCCCTTAAAGGTTGAGGAATGATCATTGTGGAAGATGACTATGGTTAGCTAACTTTGGCTGATCTTGGAATGAACATCATGGTCTGCTTAAGACCTGGACTGGAGTCCTAAAGCTGCTTTTTCCAAAAGGCAGCTGGACTGTCTTGGTTTTTCTCCTTGAAGAAAAAGGAAGCTTCTTCAGTTCTGAAAAAGAGAAGAAGAGGAAGAGGAAGAGGAAGAGGAAGAGGAAGAAGAAGAAGAAGAAGAAGAAGAAGAAGAAGAAGAAGAAGAAGAAGAAGAAGAAGAAGAAGAAGAAGAAGAAGAAGAAGAAGAAGAAGAAGAAGAAGAAGAAGAAGAAGCTGAACTGAAGAAGCTTCTTGGATGAGAAGTGAAATGTGTTCAAGGAAAAAAATCCCAAGAAAGTCCATGATCTCCAGGATTGAGAATCTCCTGGACACCAGGAGGATCACCAGGGATATCCATCCCCTTAAGCTGGACTGGGAAGTCAAGGCAAAAAAAAATCCTGCAGAAGGGAATGGCAAAGTTCTTCTATATCATTGCCATAAAGATAATCTTTAGGAATCAAGTTCAATTCAAGGCCATCTTTAATTTATTAATTCACACAACTCTTTAAATCAAGAAACACCACTTCGCAAATCACAGTAGCTGAACTGATGTATACCCACACAGTCACCAATAAAGTGTATTAAGCAGCATGTGAATACAGCCATTCTGAATCTAGATAGAAACCACAATCCTGCTGAAAGTTTGACCAGGGAAAATCATCATAAACTCTTTGCCAGAAGGAGACTACTGTTGATCCGAAATAATCCACTTTTAATTAAGGTTTATTGCTTTATTGCAGGTGGAGCCCACATTGGCTGAAAGAACAAATGCTTTCTATTAATAGCAAAAGGCAACCGATCAGTGTAATACCTCCCAATGTATGCAATTCTTCTCATATCTTTCACAGTAGGCTGCTAATTGCTGAGAGAGAACAATGTGTTTCAAGAACACAATTATGATTTTTGCTTTGTTAAAAAGCTGAAATGTATTAATCACTGCATTGCACCTGAATAATTAATTTAATCAAAAGACATTTCACTCATTTTTTTCCCCAAAGTTACGAGCAGCTTCAACTGGGAGTTAGAAGGTAGCCCTCCATTTAGGACCACAGTCAGGACCTGAATTTCTGTTGCTAAACACAACTCAGTTGTTAAATGAGCCCAAATTGACAACTAGTTTTGCCACAGTTGTCAAGTGAATCACTGCTGTTGTTAAGTGAATCGCATGGTCGTTAAGCAAACCTGGTTCCCCCCCATTAACTTTGCTTGTCACAAGCTAGCTTGGGATCATGTGATCCTGGGATTCTGCAACCATTGTAAATACAGGTGGTCCTAGAGTTACGAGTGTAATGGAGCCTGCCCATTCCACTCATAACTCGAAAACTCGTAGAGTGAATCTCGTAACTCAAACGAGATCACTCCCTTGCTCGTTAAGATGCATGGGGCTCGTTAAGTAAACATGAGGTATTTCAGGGTGGGTAAGGCCATGGAGGGCCTAGTAAGGGACAGACCCCCAAGGCCTCCCTGAACCAATAAGATACCTTACGCTTTCCCCTCTCTTCCTGCCACGCCGGACTCACCTGGAAAAGATTCATCTCCTCTTTGCCGCGGTTCCTGCTGCCACCCATATCTGAGGCCAGGGGATTTTTCTGCGCCCCCTGCCCCGTGCTCCGATCCAGGGTCTGGAGGCCTTTTCCAGGCCGCTCTGGGCCGCGGGGGGGGAGAGGCACAGAAGCATCTGCCGGCCTCAGATACAAGTAGCAACGGCTTGGAAAAGGCCTCCAGAGCCCGGATCCAGCCTCCGGAGGCAAGGCGGAAGCATCCCTGGCTTTGGTTCCGTTCTCTTTTTCAGAGAACAGAGGCCTAAAGTACCGTGAGATCACGTGAGATCAGTAGCGTGAGATCTCGCCCCACTGATCTTGCGTTACTCTAGGCCTCCATTTTCTGCAAACGCACTAAAGGCCTGGAGCAGCCAAGAGTATTGAAGGCCTGGTGCCTAGGGCAGTGAGGGCAAACTTTTTAGAGACCGAGTGCCCAAACTGCAACCCAAAACCCACTTATGCATCGTCGGGTGCCGGGTGGGTGTGGCCCATTGGGTGGGCGTGGCTGTGGTGGTAACGGCAGACTGGATGGGACTAAAAAGTTCAGTCAATCAATTCCAACTTTGCAAGACCTTTTTTTTTCCCACAAGAAGTTAAAATTGACTGATTGATTGAACCTTTTTTTTTTTTTTTTGCACACGGCGGCAGAGGCCTAAAGCGAAAAGGTTTTATAAAACCCAGCTGAAGGCCTAGGACTGGGGCGATGGCACGTGTGCCCACAGAGAGGGCTCTGAGTGCCACCTCTGGCACCCGTGCCATAGGTTCGCCTCCACTGGCCTAGGAAAACCCGGGGCGAGGGGGAGGGAGGGACTAATCAGGGTGAGTGTTAGAGGGCCTCTGCGATCACTCGTAAGGGTGGATGACTGCCGTGGCGCTGCAAACATTCATAATTTGGGAACTTGCTCATAAGTACTAGTCATAAGTAGTACTTGCTCATAAGTACTACTCATCATGTAACTTTGAACGAGCATTAAATGAATGCTCATAACTCGGGGATTACCTGTACGTGCTAGTTGCCGGGTGTCTGAATTTTGATGATGTTACCATTGGGGAGCTTTGATGGTTCTAAGTGTGAGGACCAGTCATAGGTCACTTTTTTCAGAGCCGTTGCAACTTCAAACAGTTGCTAAAGGAATGCTGGTAAGTCACCGAAAGTCACCTTATAGGGGAAATGGGTGACAGGAAAATTTAATAAATAAGGAAATAAAGTTGAGGACTAGGCTCTGTTCAATTTCTCAAGAGATGGATAATTCAAGGTATCCCCTGAGTTTTACTGAGTTTTTTTTTCCAACGCCAAAGTAACATAATCCCTGGAGCGCTGGTAGTGCAGTGGCTAGAATGGAGTATGACAGGCTAACTCTGCCCACAGTCTTTAGTTCAATCCTGACGGGGCTCAGGGTTGACTCAGCCTTCCATCCTTCCGAGGTCGATAAAATGAGGACCCAGATTGTTGGGGGTCAATATGCTGACTCTGTAAACTGCGTAGAGAGGGCTGTAAAGCACTATGGAGTGTTATATAAATCTTAGTGCTATTGTTATAATGGCATCCAAGCTAAATCACATTCAAGCTTAAGCATGACTAGTCACTCACCACAAACAATAGAAGTCCTGCAATTTTCCCTCACGGCTAAGGATTTGTACAAATCACCATTTTTCTCCCCTTCTGGAAAAGTTGCAAGTTTTGTCTGTTTGCTCTGTAGGGAAGTCAAAATGGCCGTTCAAACTTTCCCACCAAATTTGTGGGCGGAGAAATTGGCAATTTCTCCTCTTCTTTCCAGGAGCAGATGATAGGTTTCCAACTCTGTCTCACAGCCATGCCTCTTTGCACAGATAAGAAAACCGCTTCTGAAAAATCCTGGCGGGACAAGGTCCCATCTTGATGTCTTGTGTTAGGTTAAAGAGTGAGATGATGATGAGGATTAGCTTTTTAAAGAGTTGCCCACAACTGCAAGCACATAAATACGTTTTGGGAAATTTAATCCAAGTTGCAGCCCTAATACTTGCAAATAGAGATTTTGTTGCACAATCAGCTTCCCTTGGTGCAGTGTTGAGATTCTGATTGTGAAAGTGCAACCATATGTATCAAGGTAGCTGATTCTCTCCAAGCTGAAGATCCTGTATCATTCTGGACAAATGGCTATCTAGTCTCTTCTTAAACACCTCCAGTCTCTTCTTAAACACCTCCAGTCTCTTCTTAAACACCTCCAGTGATGGAGCACCCACAACTTCTGGAGACAGGTTGTTCCACTGGTTAATTGTTCTCACTGTCAGGAAATTTCTCCTTAGTTCTAGGCTGCTTCTCTCCTTGATAAGTTACCATCTTTGTGTCGTCCCTTCAAGTTCTTTGGAGAAGAGGTTGACACACACACCCTCACTGTGACAACTCTTCAGATATTGTAAGACTGCAATCATGACACTCCCTAGTCTTTTGTTAGATTAGACATATCCAATTCCGGCAACCGTTCTTTATATGTTTTAGCCTCCAGTCCCCTAATCATCTTCATTGCTCTTCTCTGCACTCTTTCTAGAATCTCAATATCTTTTTTGTGTTGCGATGATCAAAACTGGACACAGTATTCCAAGTGTAATCTTACCAAAGCAGCATAAAATGATACATGCTTCATGTGACCTTGATGCTATCCCTCTGTTATGCAGACTAGGATTGCATTGAGTAGCTGCAGCACACTGCTGGCTCCGATTTAAGTGATTGTCCACTAGGACTCCAAGATTCCTCTTGCAGTTACTATTGAGCCAGGTGCCACCTATTCTACACCTTGTATTTGGTTTTTCTTGCCTAAGTGTAAAATCTTACTTTTCTCACCACTGAGTTGCATTTTTTGGGATAGGGTCCAGTGTTCAAGTCTGTCAAGATCCTTCTGGATCTTGAGTCTATCTTTTAAAGTTTTGGTTACTCTTTCCAACTTGGTGCTGTCTGCAAATTTGATGAGTTTCCTTTTCTATCCCCTCATCTAAATCAGTTTTGAAGATGTTGAAGAGTACTTCCAAAAAAAGAGAGCTATGTATAGAATTAGAATTAATAGTATCTATCTTATATCTGTCTCTCTAACATCTGTCTGTCTATCATCTGGTCTGTCATCTCTCTGTCTGCCTATGACCTAGCTCTGGGGTAGGCAACCTTGGCTCTTTTATGATTCGTGGACTTCAACTCCCAGAATTCCTGAGCCAACCACGAGTCATAAAAGAGCCAAGGTTGCCTACCCCTAACCTAGCTAGCTAGCTATCAATGCTGTCTGTCTGTCTTTCCATCTATCATCCCCCAGCTGAGGGGTAGGCAACCTTGGCTCTTTTATGACTCGTGGACTTCAACTCCCAGAATTCCTGAGCCAGCCACAAGTCATAAAAGAGCCAAGGTTGCCTACCCCTGACCTAGCTATTTATCTAGCTTTCTACATATCATCATAATCTACGTGGATTTCCCATGTTTTATAATAATCAAAACATAAAATATATGCTTTAAGATGATGATAATAGTGATGGTTATGATTATCTATCTTCAGAAACCAGCGGCATTTACACAAAAATGCAAATTTGGAATTCCGAGGCCTTACAGCATAGCTTTGTAGAGAATTACTACTGTTTTTATAAAGTGATGCATTGCATTAAGCATATATGTTAAGCACTCTAAAAATAAATTATGATCTGCAACTCAACGACGAATGATGAAAGCCAGGGCATCAAAAAGGTTGTGCGATGATTGAACATAGATTTTCAAAGTCAGGCAAGAAAAGACAAAGGCAGCTATCTCCAAGATGAGAATGACAAGAATGTGTTTGGTCTTCCTGCAACAGGTTTAGTGGTTGAGGTTGGAAAGAAAACCTTTAACTTAGAACAAACTGAGACTTCAAAGAGAAAGATTTCAAATGATCTTGCCCCTTAAAACTGTTGTGAATGTGACTTTAGGGGCCCTGCAAAAATTGGAGAAATCGAAGAAGCTGGTATTATAGGAAGATTTAGGTTAGGCAAAAATATAATTCAGGTGATATAATTGTGGCACAGACCATGAGTTGTGCTTGATTTAATAGACCAACTGGTCCATCATTTGTGTGGTTTATGTCATTTGAGTGATGACATCATTATGCAAATGATTAAAACGCAGTAATTATTTCATTTGCATAAATGCTGCACATTGATGCAATTTATGCTGTTTTTTTTGTTATTTGCATAATGAGGTCATTATGAAAATGATGTAAATTGTCATGAGTGATGTAAAAATAATGTAAATTTAACTGCCTCTTTTGAATTACTTCAGATTTGTCTTGTGTTTTGCAAGGATGTTTGGACAAAAAAATTGACCCATTGTCTCAAAAGTTCACTACGTGGCGATGCCTTAAATCAAGATGTCATAGTATTCAGGTCCAAAATACAGGTTAAATCTGGGAAACTGAAGAGAGCAGGTGTGCCTGTAAGATTTGGCTTGGAGCAGATGCAACCAGATTTAGTATTATAATAATAATAATAATAGTAAAGTTGGAAGGGACCTTGGAGGTCATCTAGTCCAACCCCCTGCTCGGGCAGGAAACCCTACACCATTTCGGACAAATGGCTGTCCAGTCTCTTCTTAAAAACTTCCAGTGTTGGAGCATTTACTGCTTCTGGAGGCAAGCTGTTCCACTGATTAATTGTTCTCACTGTCAGGAAGTTTCTCCTTAGTTCTAGGTTGCTTCTCTCCTTGATTAGTTTCCACCCGTTGCTTCTTGTCCTGCCTTCAGGTGCTTTGGAAAATAGCTTAATTCCCTCTTCTTTATGGCAGCCCCTGAGATATTGGAATACTGCTATCATGTCCCCCCTTGTCCTTCTCTTCGTTAAACTAGACATACCCAATTCTCGCAACCGTTCCTTATATGTTTTAGCCTCCAGTCCCCTAATCATCTTTGTTGCTCTTCTCTGTACTCTTTCTAGAGTCTCAACATCTTTTTTACATCGTGGTGACCAAAACTGGATGCAGTATTCCAAGTGTGGCCTTACCAAGGCATTGAAGAGTGGTATTAACACCTCACGTGATCTTGATTCTATCCCTCTGTTAATGCAGCCTAGCACTGTGTTGGCCTTTTTGGCAGCTGCCACACACTGCTGGCTCATATTTAAGTGATTGTCTACTAGGACTCCGAGGTCCCTCTCACAGTTACTACTATTGAGCATGGTGCCACCTATGCTGTACTTGTGCATTTGGTTTTTCTTGCCTAAATGTAGAACCTTGCTTTTTTCACCATTGAATTTCATTTTGTTAGTTAGTGCCCAGTGTTCAAGTCTGTCCAGATCCTTCTGTACTGAAGCCTGTCTTCTGGAGTGTTGGCTATTCCTGCCAGCTTGGTGTCATCTGCAAATTTGATGAGTTCCCCATCTATCCCTTCATCCAAATCGTTGATGAAGATGTTGAAGAGTACTGGGCCCAGAACAGAGCCCTGGGGCACCCCACTACACACTTCCCTCCATATAGATGCAGTTCCATTGAGGACCACTCGCTGAGTACGGCCGGTCAGCCAGCTACGGATCCATCTGGTGGTGGTTCTGTCTACCCCACATTTTTCTATCTTGTCAAGTAGTAGGTTGTGATCTACTTTATCAAATGCCTTACTGAAGTCCAAGTAAATTATGTCCACAGCATTCCTCTGATCCACTAATTTTGTCACTTGGTCAAAGAATGCAATAAGATTTGTCTGGCATGATCTATTTTTGACAAACCCATGTTGGCTTTTAGTAATGACTTTGTTTGCCTCTAGGTGTTCGTTGATTCGTTGTTTGATTATCTTTTCCAGGATCTTCCCAGGTATTGAGGTCAGGCTGATAGGTCTGTAATTTCCTGGATCCATTTTTTTTCCTTTTTTGAGGATGGGAACTACATCAGCTCTTTTCCAGTCCTCTGGTAGTTCCCCTGTGTTCCAGGATCTTTGAAAAATATAGTTCAGTGGCTCCGATATCACATCTGCCAGTTCCTTGAGAACTCTGGGGTGTAATCCATCTGGTCCTGGCGATTTGAACTCATCTAGGCTGGACAGGTGCTCCCTAACCATTTTCTTGCCTATCTTAACTTGTGTTTCTGTTTTGTTTTTTATGGCACTATTTTTGATAGGTTGGTCTGTTTTTTCCCTTTGTGTAAAGACAGATGCAAAAAATGAGTTAAATAGTTCTGCTTTCTCCCTGTTGCTTGTCACCTTCTTGCCACTTCCACCCACTAATGGACCAATCATTTCCTTCACTTTTTTCTTGTTTTTTACATGTTGAAAGAAGCTTTTTTTGTTATTTTTGACTTTGGTCGCAAGCCTTAGTTCATTTTGAGCCTTGGCTTTCTTCACTTCATCTTTGCAGGCTCGGGCTATTTGCTGATATTCTGACTTAGTTATGTTCCCCTCTTTCCACTTTCTATACTTGTCCTTTTTATCTTTCAATTTGTCAGAGAGTTCTTTATGCAGCCATGCTGGTTTCTTTTGAGAGCTGTTATTTTTCCTCTTTGTTGATATTGTGCTAGACTGTGCTTTTATTATCTCATTTTTCAAAATTTCCCAAGCTTCTTGAGTTGTTTTCCCCTTGAGGATTCTCATCCATGGAATCCTTCTTAACTTATGTTACAGGAGGAGCTATGAAAGGAGATAAAAGACTTGAGAACTGAAGCAGATTTTTTTTAAAAAAAAAAAAAAACTATTCATAAGATTTCAAAGAGTAAAAGATCTAAGTTTTTCAGAACAAGCTTTCATAATCATCAAAGTATGTTGAATCCTGAAAGCTAGGGACAATACAGACTTTCAAATAAGAAGAAAGCAAAAAAAAAAAGAATGACAGATTTTTTTGAGAAATCGTGGGAAAATGTACGAGTAAGACAGTTGAATAATGAAGATGTATGTGGGTAGACTTACAACCATTTGTTTAAGCAGTGATGGTGAACCTTTTAGAGACCGAGTGCCCAAAAACCTCCGCCGCCCCCATCCCGCCCACTTTGCCCTGCCCCCATCCTGCCCTGCCCCACCCCTATCCCGCCCATCCGCAGGGCCACTCACCACCTCCACGGCCTGCCGCAGTTCGCCCAGGCAGACCAGCAGCGCCATGGTGGCCACGCCCTCTGCCCGCACCACGCAGCATCAACTGTGCATGACAGTGCGTGAGGGCGGAGTCTTTGTCCCCGCTGCCTGGCTGCCATGTCCTTGACTGTGCTGCTTTGTTCAGGCCACGCTCAGGGTGACTCTCCTCCAGGGGAGCTACTGGTGAGGAGGCCGCGGGGGAGGCAGGGCTGGGGCAATGGCATGCATGCCCACAGAGAGGGCTCTGAGTACCGCCTCTGGCACACGTGCCTTAGGTTCGCCACCACTGTGTTTAAGGTTCCTTCAAATTTACAACAGCACGGAAAAACTTACTTACAATTGCACGTGCAACTGTTGCCACATCCCCATGGTCACGTGATCAAAATTTGGGTGCTTGGTAACATGTATTTATAACAGTTGCAACCTCCCAGGGTCGTGTGGTCATCTTTTATGAACTTCCCAGCCATTTTCTGACAAGTAAAGTCAATGGGAATAGAATAGAATAGAATAGAATAGAATAGAATAGAATAGAATAGAAAAGAAAAGAAAAGAAAAGAAAAGAATAGAAAAGAAATAGAATAGAATAGAATAGAATAGAATAGAATAGAATAGAATAGAATAGAATAGAATAGAGCTGGAAGGGACTTTGGAGGTCTTCTAGTCCAGCCCCCTGCTCAAGCAGAAGAACCTATACCATCTCAGGCAAGTGACTGTCTAGCCTCTTCTTAAAAACCTCCAGTGATGGAGCACCCACAATTTCTGAAGGCAACTTCTGTTCCACTGGTTAATTATCCTCACTGTTAGGAAATTTCTCCTTAATTCCAGGTTGCTTCTCTCCTTGATCAGTTTCCAAACATCATTTCTTGTCCTGCCCTCTGGTGCTCTGGAGAACAGTTTGACCCCTCTTCTTTGTGGCAGCCCCTCAAATACTGGAAGATTGCTATCATGTCTCCCCTATTTCTTCTTTTCTTTAGACTAGCCAAACCCAAGTCCCATCGCCGTTCTTCGTATGTTTTAATCTCCAGGCTGCCTTTACAACCGGTTGTAGCGTCCTTTAAAGTAGCAGCTGCCACCCTTTTTGGCTGCGCAGCTGGCTAGTAGCAGTGGCAGAGAGGAGAGGATGGGTTTGCATGCTCAACTTAATCTGGTCTATATGCAATTGAAAATTTGCACACACACACACCGCTTCAACAGCCTGGTTCCCAAAGGATCACAGACCAGTACCGGGCTGTGGATCAGATGTTGTGACAATAGCAATAGCACTTAGACTTATGTACCGCTTCACAGTGCTTTTACAGCCCCCTCTAAGCGATTTACAGAGTCAGCATTATACCCCCAAGTCTTCGGGTTTTTTTGGAAGGATGGAACGGGTAAGAATCAAACTGCCAAACTGCAGGTAGTCGGCAGTCAGCAGAAATAGTCTGCAGTACTGCATTCTAACCACTGTGCCACTGCAACTCTTAAAGGTATTAAAGGTATTGTTGCAGGATGTGAGTTGTTCCAAGTACAGTCCTGGACTTATGGCCACAATTGAGTTCAAAATGAATGCTTCTCAGTGAGAAGCCTGTTAAGTGAGTTTTGCCCCATTTTACGACTTTTCTTGCCACATTTATTAAATGAATCACTGCGATGATTAAGTTAGTGACACAGCTGTGAAGTGAATCTGGCTTCCCCAGTGACTTGTCAGAAGTTTGCAAAAGGGGATCGCGTGACACTGCGACCGTCCTAAATCAGAACCGGTTGACAAGCATCCAAACGTAAATCACATGATCGTGGAGATGCTGCAATGGCCGTAAGTGTGAAAAATGGACTTAAGTCACTTTTTTCAGGGCCGTTGTAACTTTGAACGGCCACTAAATGAACCATTGTAAGTCAAGGACCACCTGTAAAGCTGCCTTCTGCAATTGACTGAAGGCGCTTTTATCAATGCCGAAGGTGTTCAGCTGTTGCTCCAGGTTTTGGGATTGCACCCAAGGAGCCTATTACTATTGGTACTACCTTTGCTTTCTTTTGCCACAGTCATTCTACTTCTATTTGCAGGTCTGGGTATTTTGTGATTTTTTTCTCCAGTTCCTTCCGTCTCCAGTTACTGCCATGTCCACTATCCAGACTTTTTTTTTTGTCTTTTTTATTATTCCTCTATGGTACCCTGACTATGCCAGCTAATCACTCCAGAATTTCTGGGTGGTGTAGTCAGGGTGCTGTAGAGCAGTGGTCCCCAACCTTTTGGGCACCAGGGACCAGTTACATGGAGAGAGGTTTTGCGCGGACCGGAGGGTGCGTGGTTTTGTGTGCTGCCTGCATCCCACGGATGGGGCTTTGCTTGTTTGTGCGGACCGGTTGCTGGCATGCCGCAGGCCGGTACTGGTCCCCAGACTGGGGGTTGGGGACCCCTGCCATAAAGGAATAACAAGAAAGACCAAAAGAAAGGCTGGATGGCAGTAACTGGAGACAACAAAATCTCTTGCAAACAAATCACCCCATCGACAGTCAAATACATATGTCAGGAATCCAATCTGAGAAATACTTAAATCTTGCACAATCACATTCCGCATAATTGTATTATAATGCTAAGGTGACCAACTTTTTTACAATGAAAAGGAGGACACAAATAAATTGAAGAAAAAATATCGTAAATAAAAGAAACACTTTATTCATTGCAACAATAATACAGACAACTTGCATGTGCAAAGTTTGTCAGCCAGGTGTTTTGGCGCGCTCAGCAGCAATTCCTATTGGCTTTCGAAAACCAATAGCAGGAGTAGCACAGTTCATGCAAAAGTTGAAAAAAAACCATCAAAAAAAAGTGCCAAAATGCCATTCTGAGTGTTCTATGAGGGAAAAAAAGGCCCTGCAGATTAGTCTTCAAATATCGAAAAGGAGGACATGTAGGAGGACACTTTTCGAGGGAGGATAGAACTCACAAAAGGAGGACTGTCCTCCCTAAAGGAGGATGGTTGGTCACCTTAATAATGCTTTACAATGACCATAATGCAATTATATTTAGCCTTATAATTACCATAATACTAAAAAAAAAAAAGTCTCACCAGCAGCCAGGGATTAGAGCTGCGTTTGTTTCAGGTGGACAAACTCCAGTCAGAAGGAAATGGATCTATTATGGGAGCTTTTGGAGGTCAGTGGCCTGTCTCAGAATAACTCTGCAAAAGACCCGTTTCCCTTCCCTGGGCTGTTATAAATAACACGGCTCCACAACTTTATTTTGCACAGCCACAGGGGGGTATTTTTGTACAGGCGATATATTTAGGCCTGGGGTGTGTAATCAGAAACTGTTCTGGGCAACGTGGATCACCTCAGTGCTAAGTTCAGCCCAAGATAACGTCCCAGGCTGTGCCGATAATCCCCACTTCCTTCTCAGATCACAAACCTGTCAATAACAGCTCAGTTGGCAAGACTGACAGTTGCGCTGTATACAAACAGAGAGCAAAAGAGAATCGCCTCCCCAGCAGCCATCCACAGATGATCAGGGCCACTCCTCTCTTCCCTCCATGATATACAGGTAGTCCTCGACTTACAACAGTTCATTTAGTGACCATTCAAAGTTACAACAGCCCTGAAAAAAGTGTGTCAATTCTGCTAACATCGGATGTTTTGGCTTTTACAACAGATGGAGATGTAGCCATTTTCTTATTTTTGCTTTTAGAGTTAGATGATGCTGGGGAGGGGATGTGCATGAGAGTTCAGCTAGACTGGACCTAGCATGAGAATCAAGGTTGTTGAAATAA